>NC_139482.1:59828076-59848076 GCF_008360975.1 Lichenostomus cassidix
TAAAGTACAGGGATTATTTTGCTTCAAAGTACATTACCACATGAAGACTTATATAGGGTATTTACTTCATATCAGCAAATGCTATTGCACTGTGCTAGTATTGACTGAGATAGAGTTAATTTTCTTCACAGTAGCTAGTATGGAACTGTGCTTTGGATTTGTGCAGGAAATTATGTGGATAATACAGTAACTTAGTTACTGCTGAGCAGGGCTTACTCAGAGTCAAGGCCTTTTCTGTTCCTCTTGCTAGCCCTTCAGTGAGGAGACTGGGGGTGCACTGGGAGCTGCAAGGGGACACAGCCACAACAGCTGACCCCATCTGACCACAGGGGTATCCCATATCATATGGTATTATTCTCAGTGTATAAAGGTGAGAGAAGAAGAAAGAAATGGGGATGATCAGGGTGATGGCATTTCTTCCCAAACACTATTCTGCATGATGGAGTCCTGCTGTCCTGGGGATGGCTGAAAACCTGCCTGCTGAAGTGGTGAATGAATGCCTTGGTTTGCTTCGCATAGAATCACAGAACCTGCTGAGTTGGAAGGGACACATCAGGATTATGGAGTCCAACCCTTGGACCTGCACAGGACACCCCCAGAGTCACACCATGTGCCTGACTGTGTTGTCTAAACACTTGAACTGTCAGGCTGGTGCTGTGACCAGCTCTCCAGGGAAGAGCCTGTGCCAGTGCCCCACCACCCTCTGGGTGAAAAGTCTTTTCTTGTTATTCAACATAAACCTCCCCTGACTCAGCTTCCTGCTGTTTCCTTGAGTCTGGTCTCTGGTGAAAGGAGTAGAAAATACCTGCCCCCTCCACTTCCCCTCATGAGGAAGTTTCTCCAGGGCTGCTCTCCAGCATGCTTGCTTTACTTCACCTATTAATCTGTTTTCATGACTATCCATGAATTCTCTCAGCTTTCCTCTTTCTATTCTCCTCTCCACCCCGGTGGTGGAGCAGTGAGTAAGTGTCTGCTTGGGGCTAAGTTGTCAGCTGGGGTTGAACCACGACATGCACAACATAGTTTCTTTTCAACTTCTTCTATGGAGTTAATTACATATGCTCTGCACCATGCAGTATTTTCATAACAAAACTTCTAATACAGCAAAACCAAAACTGAAACATAGATGTTGATAATATTAAAATCAGAAATAAACAATATATCCAAAAGAAATTTTTGTATTTCAGTTTCAAACACATAAGAATAAAGGGGCCTAGTTCTGGTGCCACACCACTTGCTTTATTGGCATTCCCATATTTATATTCTGGTTTAAATGAGGGGAAAGTAAGTATCCCCAACATAGCAATAACGTTTGAAAGCTTGACTTTTAAAAGCAACCAAATTCACTTCTGCATTTAGGAATTAGATTTTTAATCCTATTTTTGGCATTATCTCAATAAATGATCTAGAGTTTAAAAGATTAAAGAGAATTAAGGGTGTTACCCAGTGACCAGCAACAAAAGTCATACACTAATCAGCATTTTAAGTCAATAATCTATCTATATAACCTTTGTCAGACACAGGAGGGAAGGGGGAATTTTCCTCAAATCTATAGCCAAATCTATATGTGATCAAATTAAGAGTTTGATTTGGAGCATAAAACTTCTGCCCTAATAAACTAAAAAAGCTTCATTTTTATGCTCATTTTTATCAAAAGTTGTTCAATAATTAAAAAAACCCTTCTATTTTACAAATGGCTCTCTATCACAATATGTTCCATCAGTAACTATGCGCAAAAGTCCTAACTTTCTCAATTTGCTAAGATTCTGCAGTAACCCCTATTTTAAGCCACAATGCTGAGAAAAAAAGAATGTTCTGGAGCAGATTTAAACATCTATAAGTACCAGTCAAAAACACTGAGATTTGAGCAAATGCTGTTATTGTGTTTTGGTATAACTCCACTATATCAAGATCACAGTGGTTTTACAGAGGTCAAAAGCCACTTTCCAACATCCAGAACTTTTTCTTTGGTGGATCTAATAGCAAGTTATCTCCACCCTGTTCATTTTTTCCTCCTGTCTGCATTATATCAATTGTCCTCGTCTTTTGGTGGTTTATAGGTTAACTCCAGCACAGGCATCAGTGCTGATGGTACCTAGAAAGAATCAGCACCTCAAAGAAAGTCTGTTAAGGGATAACTGGATAGTCAGCTAGCTGGCACAGAAGCAGAAATCCTGATGTTTTGAACTCTTTCTTGGATGGCGAGTCTGCTTCTGTTTTCAGCAAGAAAGATTCATTTACACCAAGAATTCATGTCTCTCCCTCCCCTGCCATTTGTGGCAAGGTGGAAGCAAATGTCTAGCATACACATTCTTTCCCCAGCTGGATTCAGGTATAAAACTTTCTGACAAGAAATAGCAGTAAAGGGACCAAACCTAGCTCTGAAGATGAACTTAAGGCCCTTGAAATCCGTAGCATGCCAAGATAGCTTTATATTTTTTTTTTTTTTGTTTTAATTTAAACTAAAAAAAAACATAGAAGGATGGGCTGCTGAGATCATCTGTCACACCATCTGTGGTTGCCTAGCAGAATTACTCCAGCCTTGAGCTGGAGGATCTCCTATTTGCAGCTGAACTGCAGTTGGGGATTTTATTAATACATCTCTCATTTATATAGCACCTTTCACTCTCAAGGATCCCAAAGTACTTGTTAAAGGATAAGGTTCAGGACTGAAGACTGCTAAAGTAGGAGAAGTTAGAAAATTTCCTCCCTCCTGACCAGTGGCTTCAAAACTTACTAAAGAAACCATTTATTGCTGAATTTGTTATTCTCTTTCATTCCTCCGAGTGCGGCTCAATGGGAGGTTGTGACCTTTGGGACTTTGTGCAGCCTTGAGCTGATTTGTTCCTGCAGAGACAATTGCAGATATGCTTGGATATTTTTTATTGTGTGCATGATTGACATGATTTGTAAGCATTTGTTATAAAGCTATATATATATATATGTAGATATAAAACCACATATGTTTATATATATAAACACATACCTTTATATATATCTAGAGTACAGAAAATAATAAAAGGAAGAAACAACTGTGATCAGCTGGCATTCAGGAAAATTAAAAATAAAACAGAGACATAAAACATGTGGAGTAATCAGTAGTTTCCAGTGAAATGGCATTTAAATTCTGCACTGATGCATAATCTGCCCTACTGCTCTGCGAGGTGGGAGGACAGGTGATATGTCAGCTGTGCTCTGCCATGTAACTACAGTAGAAGGGCTGCATTAATGACAGACACAAGAGTTTGGATGAATGTTAACATGCTGCTATTTCCATGCTGAGATGAAGTAGCAGGGCCTGGATTTATCATTAAAAGAGACCCAAGAGGCTCTCACTGAGCCAGCTGCTAAGGCCCTAAAACATATGTCACACCCTTCAGCTGTTCATCAGTACAAAAGGCTTCCATCTCAAAGCACTTGACCTTGTTAGCCTCAGCGGTGTCAGTGATATTTTCACCAGGGAGACAGCAGATCAAGTATGAAGAAGAGATTCTCTTAAGGGAAGTGTGTGCAGTCCCTGACAAAACAAATGCAGAATTGTCGCCTGTAGATAATGGCTGCTATTTCTGATGTTTGTGGTTTGTAAAGGAAGTAGATTGCTGCTCTTTTTCAAAACAGTGGTAGACAAGTGAAAAAGAAATATCAATAAAATAAAAATATGGCTGTGTCAAATAAATTAGCTCACCAGATTCTGAAATTTCCAAGCCTTCATCCACACCCCCTGCAATGGTCTTTGTATTCTAACTAACTTCAAAGGAAGTGCAGTTTGAGTAAGGGCTGAGTGGGGAGTTCGGAAAGCAGAGAGAATAACTGTCAGAATTACAGCAGCAGTATCACCCTGACATTTGTAGGTAGCATTAAACGATGGTGCTAGTGTGAGAGTGCTTTAGCAAATGTGATACTGATGCACAGCCCTCAGGAAGGATACTGCATCCTCTCAGGTGCGTGTGAGTTAGTTCTAGTAGTCCCTTCACTCTGCATTTCCCAAAAGCACAGTAAAGCAGAGCTAAAAAGATTTTTCCACAATGGAAGGAGTCACCATTTTCCTCCAAGTCTATCCATTAAGGCCCTCCCGCCACTATGATTTTGAGAAGGTAATTTGTATGTATGGAATACATGTGTAAAGATACATATTTCTATTTTTCTCTATAACATAGCTTTTATTACATATTCAAACACACAGCCACATAACACTAACCTTTAAAAATATCCCAAATGAACCATTCCATATTTTAAATATCTGCCGTGGAAGGAGGGAGGTAGACAAAGGATACAAAGCATGAGAAGAAAAAAAAAGCCATGACAGATGTTAGGTTGCTTAATGCTGTGCCAGAAGGCTCTTGGATATTGTGATGCTGAGCACAGTCTGAAACTTCCACATGATAAAACTGAGCTGGACCTTCAAAATGATGAGTTTGTATTAAAAATTAAAAAATTGTAAAAATCACTTTTTTAGGGGGTTGTTTTAACTTGTCTTCTCATTGTGGTTTTTGGGATTGTGTTCTTTATCAGTGAAATGATGGAAATTTAGGTGGTTTTCCCAGAGCCTGGAAAGAAAATGTGTGCCCTATAAGGACAATGGGACACACACAGATGCCCTCTTTAGCTCTGAAGTAGGACCCGATTATTGAAAAAAAAATTTTTAGCTGTCACCAGCATGTAACAAATCCATCCAGGAGAATATCAGCTGATGCTGATGCATGGAGCATCTCATCACTCTGACAGCTTCTGGGATGATGCTGTGGCTGGGAATTTGGAAGTGGGGTTGGGGGGGGTATGCTCTTCTCTCTCTGGTTCCTGGAGCTCCAGAGTGGAGCAGCTGGGAAGAGGGAGGCTTCACCAGGACATCTCTGAGTCACAAGAAAACAAGTTGTAGTGGTTGTTGTGCTGAGTGACATCTTTAAAGGTTCTGGGCAGCCCAGTGAGGCGTTGTTACCAGGACCTGCAGTTTCCAGGCTGGATTTTTAGGGAGGCTCCAGGATGCGACTCTCAAAAGAAGCATTACCTGTGCCTTTTGTATGCTGCAAACACCCTTGGTCTGGATGCAGACCAGGGCCAGGTAGAGGAACTCACCCCAAACAGCATCAGGAGAGGGATTGCTGCACTCATGTGTTGAACTGGCTGAGCGAAGGGAGGACACAGACTCAGCCTCCAGCTTCTCTTGGCTCTTATGTTGTGCATTCCTTGTGCACATCTCCCTTCTTGTGAGCAAAAAGGGAAAGCTACAGGCCTACTCAGTTACACATGCATCCAATGTGAGAAAGTGGTTCATCTGATTAGGAACAAAAGATTTGGAGATGCAGACAGCTGTTTATAACTGGGCACAGCAGATTAGGTATGTAATCCCCCAGTTGCCAAAAACTTCTTTCAATTTCTTGAGCAGAACTGTAGTTCAGCAGCCTTGAGGATGGGGGTGTAGTTATTCAAGAAGCAGTGTTGCAGTTTTCATTGTTTCCTAATGCAAAATCAGGCTATAATGATACTTGAAAAGAATGCGAACATTACTTTGATAGTTAATGCAGAAAGCAGATACAACAATTTTGGTGGGATAATTTAATGTATCTTCTGCCTTTCTTTTTTCACAGAGAAGTGATTCAATGATGTGTGAAGTCTGACAAGTAAATCTCTTTAATAGTTCTCACCACAATGAACATTGAAAATAGCTCTTTTTCATACAATACGATTATGTATTAGATACCAGCTGGGAACTGATAACATGGAAGAGATCAATTCTGCAAGCTGCAGAGCACCTGCATTTCTCATTGAAGTTGATAAAAGTTGGAAGTACTCAGTCCTGCAGAAGATGTTTCCAGTACCCTCCAGGATTGATTTTACAAAGGAATTTGTTTCTTGAGCTGTACTTTAGTTATTGTTATGTTAACGCCTCAGTCTTTTGATGCAAAGTAGCTGCAAAAGAAGGAAAATTATCTTGAGCAAAGATTACTCTGCCAGTGATTAAAATAGTTTATGGTATCACTGTGAGTATTGTTCAAGAAAGAATATATTATATAAAATTATGCATTAATAAATAATAATAAATTAGAATAGTACATCAGGTATACATGTTGCAGCAATAGTGTTCTTACCTACAACATGAAGTTTCTTAAAAATTTTTTATAGTATGAGGAAGTTCAGACCACTAAAGCCAGATACAATTATTGCTTCTAGCAGGTAAAATATGTCCTATTTTGCTGATAGATTGTGAAATTAGAGTAATTATAATTACAAATATATTATAAGTAGTTGTAGAAATTTAGACATATGGTATGTGTATGAAAGCAAGAATCAAGCCTCAGATCCAATGTGTTTTTGTTTTATACTGGAAAGCAAATATTTAATTAGAGAAAAGGAAAGAGAAAGGAGAAAAAAGATAAGAACTGGTAGCTATACACAGAAACAAATGTCTGCCTTGAAAAACAGCTTTATGTATTTGAAGTAGAAAGTATTATTTACATAGTAACGCTGCTTAGGAAAAGGAAAAATACTGTCAAAAATTATGAGGTACTGACAACCTTCTTCCACTCCTGTCAGTTCCTGAAGTCCAGGGTCATCACACTTCAGCATTCGCCTTCAGGGCTGTCCTAGCTCAGCTGCCTGGGGAATGAAATTAAAACTGCACTACGTGTATAGTGGCTTTGTAAGTACCTTTTTTTTATGATCTCAGGTCAGAATAAAGTTATTCTTGCTACCTGAACCTGTCAATAGAGCTTGCAAACTTCTCTCATGCTGCCTTTCTGTTGAAATGAGAGTAAACCAAGGAACACAAAATTAAGGACAAGGGCAGTGATGTCATGGATGCTTGCTTTTGCTTTCTATGGCTGTGTTCAGTGAGCAGGTAGCACTGTCCCCCTGGGCTCTTGTGTCTGCCTCCCCATGGCAAGCTTACACTGGAAAAAGAAAGAGGAAGGCCAAGGGAGACTGCACCTTCACTGTGGATAGAGGTCCAGCTTCGGAGTGTAAGCACATGCTCTAATAGACTTAGTTGTCCCCTTTCTGCAGAACTGCTTTCTTTCAGCTTTGCTGCAGCCCTGGGGTCTTAAACCAACCTCAGCTGGGTTTTCAGGCCCTTAAAGGAGAGAAGAGATTGAATCCTGCTGTGACATGTGCCAAAACACGCCTCCACTAGCTCTTCTCTTTGGCTGGGGGAGAGCATCTGCCCTACACTGTGGCTGCAAGCCTACATGGCTCCATGCCATGCTGTCAGTCCCTCAGATGGCTCAAAGAGAGAAACTGCTCTTCTTCAAGAAGGATGAGAAGTGTCTGCTTCAGTTTGGTGGGAAAACAGACAAGAATATCCTTCACGTGCATGTACTGTCCCAGGGAAAGAACTGCTGGTTATGCTGCATCCTTGGCTTTCCTTCAGGTGTTGCATTGAGTGGGAAGGGGTAGCAGAAGGTTTCTGTGATTTAGAAATCTTCCCTTGAGTCCTTTGAAAGAGAAGTCATGTGGATGGGCTCTTGTCTCCCTGTTTCTTGGGGTGTGCCCAACTGAAGAATAAAATGTGAACTTACCTGTGGAGACAAGTGTCTGTTAAAAGTTCCTCTAGGAGGTTTTAAATATTAGCCACTGAATTTACATCCACTTTTTTTTCCTATTTGGTCTCTAATAGAAGGATTTAGGTGATGGAAAAAATAGAAGTATTCATACTTTTGTTTGCATAAGCTCTCAGTCCATCTAATTTCTACTCATTACAGGATGTGGAATTCCTTACAGATAGTACAGACACCATTTTATCATACTGCTAGCTTAAAATCCAAATGCCTAACAAGATGTCCTCCTCTTTAGGAAATGTACCACAGTAGCTAGACAGACTGAGAGAATACTTTGCAGTGCTTGAAAGTGATTGATGCTCTATCACTCATTGCTTCTTGCTACTGCAGATTCCTGTATGTCCTTTTTCTCCATCACAGGAATTATTTCCTCACTCCTTCCATCTGCCTGATGTCATGTGCACATTTGAGATATTTTCATTTTGAATCAATTTTACTGCTTGTTGCTTGGATTCCTTTAGGTCCTTATTTTCAGTAAGTGGGACAGCAGGGATACTGCAATTCCTTCCCAGTGGCAGAGGATCTGCCAGGACAGTGCTTACACTTGTGACCCCTCTAGGACCACTGGCCTTCAGCTTTGCCCTCACTTATAATATTATAAAAAAAAAAAAAAAGGAGTTTATCTGGCATGTTTTGCCAGCTCTGGTAAATAGTACATCAGGTCTACATGTTGTACTATGTATACCTCTGTGTGTTGAGGCAGCATTGCCACCTCCTTGTGATGGCAAATCTATTGCAGTACGTGTAGGTTCTGCTGAACTGAGACATTCATACCTATAAATTTGTAGAAACACACATGCTATTTCTTCATCTGTATAGCATGTTACAGAAGGAATGAGTGACTTTATATGTTTTACAGTAGTCTTTAAATTACTTTCTGACAGGTCCTTGCCTTACTAATGGAACAAAACCTTAAGAGTTAAAACTTTCCTTCATTTTCTGACTTAATTCTTGTATGCATTTTGTCAAGCACCCTTTTTTCCCCCTTAGCTTCTACATGCTGACACAGCACCAGTTTTCTTGTCTAATTTTATAAACTGTTCAGCCATGCCATTATTCACTGTTTTCTTTTAATTATGTATTCTTGTTAACCTCTTTATCCTTTCAAAGTTGCAGATTGTGATTGACATGTGGTATTAATTAAGGCATATAATTTATGACATTGGAGCTTGAAATTAATAAGTGACAATACAATTACATGGTTTGCCTAATTGTCCTTCAGTAATATAAAGATTGACACTTACCACAGCATTCAAAGTTAAAAGCTCTCAAACAGATAGTACAGCTGAATGTAATCACCACCAAATCTAAAGTAAACAGATCCATTGTAAGGGACAGGCTGTTGGGAAAAAAATTCAGCTGTGGCCTTCTTTTATTAAATAAATGAATCTGTATGTATGGGTCAATATCAGAATTAAATTCAAAGTATAATTTTTCCATGACTTTTAATTGCTAATAACTTTTTTTTCATTATGAATTTTTTATTGATTGCAAATGAACTCTTCATTTTCATTGAGATTTCCCTTTCAAAGCTCTACTCCCATCTGGCAAAGTACCAGTATGTCCAGCAGTAACAATAACACTTGTTATTGTTGATCCTATCCACATCACTGCAAATTTCTTTTCACTTCTGTTCAGTCATCTGAAGATTGGCAGCTTACTGTTTATAAGAACACCAAATCACTCTTTTTTAGTAGCATAGATTATGGTCCTGTAACTGCTGAAGAATATGAGAACTACTATTTTGGTGAGCGTTCTTAGTAGAATTGGGACTTTGGAACAATTTCAAATGGCATCCTTTTCTTTAACAGCAAGCTTTCCCTTGAGATCAAAATCTTTGTCATCCAGTCTCCTGACACTGGGAATATGCCCATAAAATTTTGACTAACTTTATGAAAAGTATAACCACATGGCATATGATTTTCAGGTTATTCTACTTGAAACCCTTGCAGTTTTATTTAAGGAAATTCCTAGCTTTGTGTTTTGTCAAAGAAACTGGTGACTTGCAGTATATACTTCCATTTCAGACTTTCAAAAGGTTATTCCTAGAGATAAGAACATAAAAAGTATAAAAACTATTTCAGTCAGAATGCTCGGACAGAATTATTAATGTTAAACAAAATACTATTATTGGAATTTTAGTTTACAGCCAAATATCAGAATAAGTACTTCAAAGTGACTTTCCAAATATTTTTTTTAATGTAGATGAGCCATTAACAAGCCTTGAAATAGAGTGCTTAGAGCGAGATCCATCAAGATCCATTACCTGGATGAATTTGGATTTAAAAATCATGAAAAGAGCAAAGCAGATTGAAAAATCTTACACTGTACATCTGCACATTTTGCTATAATCTTTTGCTCTGATGTGGTATAGTACAAATTATAGATATCTCACTTATGAATCTGTGCAAGCCCTGGGGAAGCAAGCTAGCGAGTGAAAGAAAGTGGTGACATGGGGCTGAGCTGTGCTCCCCACACTTTTAGTGCAGAGGTGTAACAAGAAGGGACAAAGTGATAGTGGATTCCATGACCTTGTAAATGCTGGGCTGCAGCATTGTGCACATGGACACAGGCATGGCTCTGGGTTCCTGTGAGAAGACCCATGCTGCACATCACTGCTGGGCTAGCAGCCTTCTTGCAAAGCAGAAAATTGGGTCAGTAGCACCCTAGCCCGTCAAAAATGATGCCATTCCCCTGGAACTGTGATTCTCTGAAATATGGTGGAAGTGTGGAGAGGCTTGTTGTCCATTAGTTTTGCATGTTTGAAATGTACCTTTTAGCTGCATTCCTTGCAGATAAGCAAATGAAAAATACCTTCTTAATAAAAACTGAAAGTCTTCCTCAATGACATATCTTGATATCTAAGGAAAACACTAAACATTATATTTGATTTGAAAGCAAATAGCATTCATGAGATGTGATGAAACACACATATGACAGAGAAGAATACCATTCCCTGGTATGACACTCTTCTTATTTCCTATTGTACTTTAGAATGAATTTTAAGAACTTGATTTTCAGTAGTCCCTTTCATCCTTTTTTCCATTAATGATTTGAAACAGCACTCAATGAGAAGTTTAGCTAACGGTCAATTGAAAAATTAAAATCTAAATTAGCAGGCAAAACTGGTATGGAGACAGCAGGGTGTTCTGTTAAATTTACTGAAATTTCTGTTTTTAAAGCATATTTATAACAATGCTGGTATTTGTTTTTGAAATTCATCAGTAGCCACAAAAGGTAAAATGGGAGGTAAAACTGCCAAACAAGTAATCTCAGAGAAACTATTCTAAAAACTTAGAAGTCCTAGGAATACAAACCAAAATAGAGTTTTAGAATCATAATATATTCTGGGTTGGAAGGGACCCACAAGAAATATTGAAGTCTAGCTCCAGGACCTGCATAGCATCTCTGCAGGAGCCACACCGTCTGCCTGAGCATATTGTCCAAAGGCTTCTTGAACTCTGGCAGGCTTGATGCTGTCACCACTTCTTTGAGGAACCTATTCCAGTGCCCTCTGGTAGAAAACCTTTTCTTCAGATTCAATCTAAACCTCACCTGACAGAGCTTCATACCATAACAACAATGCTTGAACAAAATCTCTTAATGATTTCTGTTCTCTTTTTGGAGGGTGGTGTGTGGAATGTCAGAAAAGTAAGCCAAATATAAGTTGCAGAAAAAATTTTGAAGAATTCAGCATGCCCATATCTTTATTCCCTGTATCATTCTGCTCCAGCCTGACAGCCCAGCAGAAGGTAATTGCAGGGCTCGGAGTTTGGACTGGAGATAGGGCACAGTTGAGGTGCCTGTGAATAGCACTACACAATAAATAATTCTTGATTTCATTGTCATTTCATTGCAGTAGTTAAGGAAGGGTGACTTGGTTAAAACAAATGCAGATTGATTTGTCAAGCAACATGCTTCAACCTTAGGTGCCTACGCATTATGATCAATAATGTTTACAGTCTTTCTCTGTCCCCTCAAAGAGAATGTGCCTCCAGTTGAAGGGAATACGATTCTCTTCTGCCAGAGATATTTTACAACTGTGGAAGCCCATTTCTGGGAAGCCTTTTTGTTTGATGTTGGCACAGAAATAAAATTCATCAGACATGCAAGATGTGAATGGTCATGTGCATAGACCCTTTCTTTTATAACAGAAAGAGCAGAGATCGATAAAGCTCAGAAGAAGGAAACAGCTGTAAGCAGCCTTGTACTGGGGGTGTAATCCTGATGAATAATGTTGCTGTCATAACAGCAGGGATAATTTAATGCTGACACTTAGCAGCATGATAAATAGCTTGTCAGACATAGGCAGTGGCAGAGTCAAGTGAAACTGCCCGTGACAAGTTCTGAAATATTAATCTTCTACTAGACTGTGACTGTGCTGAAGGGGCAGCAGCGTACAGAAGACTTGGAGGAGAGACACTTTGTAATATAAACAAATGTACTTTAGGACAAAATGCTTTTGTTGTGCAGAGAAATTTTCCTTTACAAGGACTATTATTTATACTATTTCTATACGGGACTCTGAACATTTATGCTTTGCAGCAGTGTTATTTTATTTCTCCAGCATGTACTCTGGTAGAATTTCTCTGAAATATTTCCCTTCTTATTGGTAAGAGGCATTTGGGTATAGAGAATTTTTTTGGGGAGAAACATTAAATAAAAATTCATTCTATTTTAATATTTTCCCCCCTAGCCCATACACCATTCTTCCAAGGATTTTTCCAATTTACTTAGGATTTTTTTGTGAATGTCACACAAACAATGTAGCAGGGTTCCCTATACCAAACATCAATTAATTTATGAACTGCTTCTCCATTAGAGATGACCTAGAGTGATGGTGGACGTGAAACGCACTTGATATTCAAACCAGACTATTTATTTAGATGTAATTTGCTTAATAAAGTAGTAGGCTATTTTGATCTTCAGGGAGATTGAGTTGTCAACACACTACTCTGAAAATTATGTATCAGAGACTCTTGCATCTCTTTTGAATTCTATTTTGATTGCCAAGACTCCTTGTGACAGGTAAATGTTCTGCCTTCATTCAAGATCAGGGCTGAAATCAATAAAATCTGAGCAGGCTATGATGGACATGTACTTTGTGAAGATAATGGCAGGATACAGGAAGCCAAGTAATAATGTTCGAGATAATTTTGTATCATCTTAGAGAGGTGCAAGTGGCTCTGGTGCTACTTCAGTACTAGCAAAGGTGCAGTGGTAGGAGTAGTGACAAATATTTCCTGAAGTTCACCAGTTTGTGATAATTGTTATCATATCTCTATGATAACATATGATAGCATATGATAGCATATGATAACATATGATAACATATGATCTCTATGTTATCATATCTCTAAAAGGTGATTGATATCATTATAAAGATACAGGGCCTAATTGTTGTAAATGTGTATCATCATCTTTAAGTTAATAGTACTCTAATTTCTGTCTTTAACAGACTGTAAAATGAGCTGCCAATGGAACATTGGCTCAAGGTCTTATTTATTCATCGATACAGGGTGGATGGAGTGAGAATGCTGCGTTTGGCTCCACAGCCAGCACAGTACCTAAAAGTCTCTGTATATACCCTGACAACTTATTGCCTTATCAGCATTGAAGAAAGGTATCTGAACAAGGTCTGAAATGGCTGAAGGAATGCCAATGTTTTCTGTGGTTTCATTCTCCAACATGTGCATTGGTCAAAGTGCCAGGTTGTGCTGTGCTGAAATCCCAGAGGAAACAAGTTATGTGAAAGACCACGGGTGGTTGTTAGTTAAAAGGCAAGGTGAAGTCTGCAAAGAGTTGGATTATAGTTCTTAGTATAAGAACCATTTCTTTGAATTCAAGGAAGTATGATGAATACAGATTAAACCAAAGCAGATTTCAGAGCAAGTCAAATGAAATGGGATTCTGCCTTGGAGCAAGGGGCCCAGGCTACATTGCCCCTCTGGGAAAAGAGGAGATTGTGTTCTAAAAGTACCACAGTATGTTTGAGAAATACAGGTCTCCTGGTACCTATATTTTTTGAAGTTGGTTAATATATTATGTATGTATAATATCCTAATAATTCTACACTTTAGGGTCTAACTCAGCCCTTCGAATCCTAATTCTACACTTTATGGTCTAACTCAGTTGGTATTGATAGGTAATTAACTTACCCAGGTGAAACATATTCTGAAACTATCATAGCAGGATACTTGTGCTTGCCTTCTATGCAGTTGCTTTTGTCTGCAGTGGTGAAAAGGTGACTTGTTTTGGGGTCAGCTCCAGTATTAAGAGGAAGTTATTTATACTCAGCAGTCGCTGTTATAAGCACAGTATGATGTGACTTACTTCTTGTTCTTGACTTTGAAATTATGTTTTTTCTGTAAATGCACACAAACTTAAAAAAGAGGTTCCATTGAAAAATCATTTAATAATTCCAAGAGAAGCATAAAATTTTACTAAAAATAATGATAATGTAGCTTTTTACTCTTTTGAGGTATCAGGTTTTCTATATGTAACACAAATTTACCTCAGTAATTAAATTAAGGTTTTCTGTCATCTTTTTGTATAATACTTTAATCTAAACCCTGCTGTGTTCAGTTTTGGGATTTTTACTCATTTTCCATGTATTTTTGTTTTGGATTTATTTTTCGTGTTAGTGTTTCATTAATACTTTTAAAGTGCAAACCAAAAGGAGATGTTTGGTAAACAAACTTCAGCAGATAGATCCGGGAATCTTATTCTTTGTCAAGCTATAGAAGTCAGTACCAGGTGAATTTTCATGGAGTTTTTAGTGTTGCCTATTAGACAGCCATGAAAAAAGTATTTGCCAAAGCTTAAGGGTAATGAGAACTAATAGTGTTTGTCTGTAGTTTGATAGTTTCTCTGTACATCTGAATTATTTCTTTCATGGTAATAAGGATTTAGAATAATTTGTGGTAAGACTGACATTCAGTTTACCTTCTGTCTTGGATTGATGTTATGATAATCCTTTATCCCCTATCGTTGGCTTATATGCCCAAGAAAGAAAAATGTGTAAAAATGTGTAGTCCTGTCTCTTTAACTGCACCCAGCCGCAGAGAGAAACGCGGGTTGTTTTGAAAACATTTTCCCCAAGCCTCGCTCCGGGGGAGGATTCGTCGCTCGGCAGAGACTGCGTGCTGGACGGGGGTCGGAGTGAGCTCTGTTCCCGTTTTTTCCATTCTTCTTCTTTTTCCTCATTTGGACCCCTTCTCTTCGATCTGCTTTGCCACCCGGAGACCCAGGAGGGCCAGAGGACAGCAGAGCTCTCCAGGGAGCTCCACCCGGCCCCGGGTGGGGGGCGAGGAGGAGAGGGACTGCGTCTGAGAAAAGGACTTTTTAATCAGGTTGAATAACTCCTTTTCACCTTGGTTTCCCCTTCCCCTGTGCCTTGCAGGGCACTCTGCGTGGTTTTGTCAAATAGTTTTTTCTTCACTTCCATCTAAGAGGTTCTGTTGTGGGTGGGGGAGGGGGTGTCGGGGCCCTTTGCTCTCGGAGGAGAGAGAGTTTTATCATTAACCCGGGACACCATCTTTTAAAATATTAGATGCACTTAAATTTAAAAAAGAAAAACAATCAAATTAGTTAAATTTTTCTGGGGGAGAAATCCAGCTATTTTTAAGAATCACTGTTGAGGTTCTTAGAACATAGTAGTAGCACTTTGGAAACAGCTGTAACAGAGACAACTTGGGGGCTTTTTTGGTTTTTTTTCTGAAAGGAAAGAAGGGAAAAATTAGTGAAGTAACTAGATTAAGATCCAGAGTGACATGAGTCTGATGAATCTTCGTATACCAAATCTTTTTGGGTTGTGTTGCCAGCTTAGGGGATTTACTTGTCATCCCAGACTCAACCAACCACCGAAGTCCATCTGCTCTCCTCCTCCAAGTAGGAAGAGGTACAAAACTGTGTAAAAATGAATGTGAACTTTTTCTATTTTGGGATGCACATTTCCCATACACTTTAGGCAGTAAACCAGGTAGGGGTAGAAAGAATTGTTTTGCCAGAAACATTGAAACATGGATGTGGAGTCAAAAGGCCACATTAACATATTCACGTAGGATGGGAGTCAATGAAATTTGAATTTCTTCCTTGCTTTAATCAGAAGAATATAAGAAATAGTTGTCCCTTTTTGACCAATAATGAACCAATAATTTGTGTTTCCTTTTGACCAATAATTCCATCTTTAACACAAGAAACCTCTCAAACTGAAGCTTTTCTAAACAGGCACCTTCCTGTGAAAGGATCTGACTTTGAGGAAGAGGGTTCCTCACCAGATCAGTTAAGCAGGAAATAAGTAATTACATGTAATGCATTTTTAATAAAGCAATTTTTCAGCTTCTTTTTGTCTACCAAGCTCTTCCTCTTATGAAGTCAAAAACTGAGTTGTTGAAACTTACTGGGACTAAAGGGAAAAAAATTGATATAATAAAATTATAATTTTAATGATGCATGACAAATGCATAACAAGGATGATTTTTCAAAAGGTACCGAAAGTGAACTTTCTTCAAACCTAGAGAATATAACAATAACTGGGTCCATTTTAGGGGTGAATACTGTTTCATCTGAAGTCTGTTTAGCTTGATATAGCTGCCTGTGGGACAGAAATTGTGTGTAGACAAAAATCTCAGTGAAATTACATCTGCAAAATATTTCTCTCTTGATTTCTTAGAGAATTTTTAGATTCACAAAAGAATTGATGTTGTCCAGTGTTAACTCTTTGGAAATCTGCCCAGTCCTAGGAGGGATCCTAGCATCCTGGGGTTCTTGTTGAAGAAATTGTCACTATTCATATGGAACTATATTTTCTTACTGTTTTATCAAACTCTGATTCACCTACTGTGTGATGGCTCCATAGTTCATCTAATAGTTGTCACATAAAGACTATCAAAATTAGCAATAGAAAGTCTTGAAATAAAACAAATTGTTATTTTTATGTCCATTCTGTATAGTATTGATTCTTTGGAAAGTTAAAAAAAAGTAAAGTAATTTATCTTATCAGAAATATTACCACCACCCCCCTCCCCCCCCAGATTTAGAATTATAAAATGGCATGAAGAAGTTATTTATTAACTCAGAAGAATGATCGTGTTTTACATTTGAATATTGTGAAAATACTGTTCCGCGAGTGCTGGGATGAATGCCATCTGGTCTCTTGGATCATCCCAGCTGAAAATAATGTGTGCTTCTTGCCATCAGTCAAAACTTTTCATTCATTAACTAATTAAAAAAAAGAAAGAAACAAACTCCATTTTGCCAACATCATGGTATTTTCCAGTGAATGAAAGCCAGCAGTGTATCCCTTTTAGCATTAGTTTATGGCTATTCTAATGATAGTGGTAGTTTTGCTTAGTGGAGCTCATTTGTCTTTGTGTACTGTGCCACGTTATGGGGAAGAGATGTGCAATATTCTGGAACTATACAGCTGTCAACTTCCTGGGCTTTTCTTTGTAAACAACTTGATTAAATGAAATGTCATTAGGAACACTTTTGCTGGGCTTTTGCTTTCTTGTAAGTCTTGATATGTTTGCTGGCAATTTCTCATCTGGGCCTCTCCCCCAAATGATAGCTTTGGAAAAATATGTACTATGGCATTTTGTATAACAGGAAATAAATAATAAAGTTGAGAAGAGCTATTTAATTAGGGTGAGCCACACCTGTTACCTATCTGCATCTCCTCAGCTTTGCATTAAAATGTTAATTGAGCACAGCTGCAGGATGGGCCCAATCCTCCTGGTTTGGAGTGTCCTTGACACTAATGTCAATTAGTACAGTTCAGCTAGGAGGCAGAACTGACATTCTCACTCACACACCCTTCTTTTTCCACTACTGATGGGGTAGCAGGACCCTTATCATAATCTCAGCTATCTATATTTTTAGAAATTTAATCTTTTAACCTGTGTGTAGGGTTTTATTTTTGCCATTAAATGAGCATGATAAAACCATTTAAAACACAGATTTCAGCATTAAAAAAATTAGCATAAATGTACTAAGGTATTTCCCACATATTCCACAGGTATTGGTTCCGTACTTTCCTTCCCTTTCTCCATACCACTCTTTGTAGGAGACTCCTGGGAAAGAGTCAGACCACTTAGCCAATCACTGGGGAAAGAAAAGAGCCCCACAGCAGTTGCTGCTCAGATGGCCAGGCTGTTTCACACTGCCTGGAGCCTCCTCTTCATCTCAGCCACAGTAACCTCCTTCCCTGACAAGAAGTCCCCTGTGTCCCTCTCTGCTTGTACCCCTCCATTTGCCCCAAATGCTGAACAATCTGCTCTCCCAGCAGGAGGGAATCACATAGCAGCACACATGTCAATATTTATGTTGGGGGAGACTCTACTTTTATAAAGCATTGTGGAAAAAATCAGTAATAAGGATGTTAAGTCGTTGAGCATAAAATACACAAATCTAACTTACTTAATTTTTGCAGGAATGATTTTGCTGTTTAAATGTAGGACTAACTAAATTTGTGATAGACCAACCTATAAAAGAGTAACCAGGTATGCATCTGTTTCTCCCTCCCACCCCCACTTCTCCAAATAAAATTGTACCTGGTGTGGACATTGTCTCAGCGTAGTCTTCAAGGAATGCTGGGAAAAGACAGAGATGATATTTTTAAGATAATAAATTTTCAGTTGGTTCACGCTGAAATGATTTGACAAGGACAGTATGTTTTGTCCCTGGTTAGAATGGTTGGAACCTGGGTATAGAAACCTAAATTGATTTAATTTGAACTTCCTTCTCTTAAAATGTTTAGAAATAGGAAATTTTTTGTGATTTATTACTTGAAAGCTATCAAGTCTCCTGCTGCCAAAAATGAAATAGCTGTTAACCCCATGTTCTGTCAACTTGTAAATACAATCACTATAGAATTTTACATATGGAAAATTGATTTTACCCATGATCTGCACTAATACCCTGTATATTTTGACATTTATGCAAGGAAAAAAGATTTAAACAATTTATTGTTTGATATTCCTCTGTGCATGGTTTTCTAGTGGCAGCAGATTTACAAGTTCATAAGGCCTTTCACAAAAAGTCCTCACAAGAGGTTTTCAGAGATACTTTCTCAGAGCTGTCTTCCAAGAGTACCACAAAAGTTTATCCAATGTACAGCAAGCCACAGGTGAGATCCAAGGAAAACTAGCAGAGATTATGTTCATCAGAGGGTACAAAGGCTGTGTGAAAATGAGGGCTGGGCTGTGAACAGCCTCAACTGGTAGCTTAGTCTGATGAATTCTCTGTGAAGAGAGGAATGACTTGGTTTGTCTCACTCAGTTTTCCACCATGGACAAAGAAGGTCTGAAATTCAAGAACAGTATCTGTTCTTTGCTGTCTTCTATGCTGTAAAAGCAGCGTATGGTATTCACAACATCAGGAACATGAGGAAGATCTATGTTATGCTGTAGCTGTCTTGGAAAAGATGATTTCTTACAGGAGGCTGATTGCATCCTGGGGCTGCCCTGACCAGTAGTAACCTACTATGACCAGAAGGTTGTCATCAGCAGGGCACAATATAGAGATGTTTTGTGACTGTTTTACTTTGAGACTGTCACAAATGTAATGGGGGCAAGGTCTTTCTGCTGCAGGATATGTGGATGAATTTATTTTTCTGTAATGGGTTGTTAATGTGTGTTTATCAAATGTGTGACCATTTGCCTTCTTTGAAGCTGGTGAACAGAGGGAGGACATATTAGAACAGTTATTTAAAATCCTGGGATACAAAAATCTCTGGCTTGCTCCTGCATCAGTTTTGTTTTGTTACTGCTAGTTGCCATAGTTTACAGTGGTCTGGTTTGTTGTGTTTGGATTTTTTTTCCTTTTGTTGCATCTTAGCTTTTTTTTTTCTGTTTTTACATTTCCTAACTGCAAAAGCAGCATGTTGTTTTTACCTTTGAATAGCCATATTGCAGCGATTTTCAGTGCAATTGTATAACTGACAGAGTTGAGAAATGCTCCAGGAGTGTGGAGGTTGTGCTGGTGTTCCTATTGAAAACGCTGCATGAGGCTTGTCCAACTCCAGCACAGTATCCTCAGACAGGTATGTGCTGTGCTATTGTGGTGGTGCATCCCCCCACCCTGACTGCTGGTGATTTTTGGGCAATCTCAAACACACTCATTTGGGACAGCTGTCTGTCATTATTCGTGGAAAAAAGAAGACCTTCCTTGTTGGTTTGCTGAGAGGGCAACCCTGGGTATGGTCTGTGCATGTGCAGTAAAACCAAAGATGCGAGTTTCTGAGTGAATGCCTGTGGCAGGCCCTAGTCGTAGGTACATCTGGTTGCTGGAAATCTCAAACATACTCCCCAGGCACAGGATGTCTGTGCAGTGCATGTACAGCTTATCCCCCAACCCTCAGGCATGCTGGGTTTACTGCACACATGCTGTGCACTTATTCTGCAGGTGCACTGTAAAATGCGAGGGGTTTCAAGGCATAGAGCAGGCGTG
>NC_139482.1:59853076-59885576 GCF_008360975.1 Lichenostomus cassidix
AGGCAAATTTTATTTTTTTGAGAGATCTGGAGCAGAAGGAAAGTTCTTCTGTTTATAGACCTTTATTTGGAAAGGTTTTCTGTGTCTTTTTCTAAAAGATATTACCAAGATAAAAACATTAATATTGGGCTTGATGACTAAATTGGAGGCTACAGATTCACCTATTTCAAAGTTGTCATGATTTTTCTTGAAAAATTGTTATATTAGAAGATTTAAGACATGGAGCGTTACTTGCTCTTTACTATTGTGAAATATATTAATAAAAAATAAAAGCTCAATGATTTTTTAAAATTCTTCAGCTTCATGTGTTTACTTCTATGGCCTGGTCAAGACTGAAGGACTATTTTCTGTAAGAAGAAAGATAAATGCCTGGTAATACAAAGCTTAGACTCAAGTGTTCAGAATTATTTCATTTTTTAAGAGAAACATTCTTTGTGATTACAATTCTGAAAAAGGCTGTATGAGATGCTGCTGCACTTATATCTGCTATCCTTCTATGGCCTATTTACCTTCATTAAAATAATTTTACATACTTTACTGACTGGAGAAAAGTCACATAACTGGAGAAAAGTCTGTTGAAAAGTTTTAACTTTTGAGACTTCGCTTGCTTCATGTCTGCACTCTTATAATGCTTCCTCTCTGATATTATGCACACATAGAAAATGTGGAAAAGCTGTGGGTCTTAACACTTATGTTTTTCAGCTGAACCATACTTTATTGTGATCAAGATTATGACAAAGCGAACAGAAGTATTTAGTTTAGGGGGTTTTTTTGTTTGGTTGGTTGGTTTGGGAGGTTTTTGTGTGTGTATTTTTGGTTGCCTAGGGGGTTTTTTTTAATTTTTTTATCCATTTTTTCTGTAATCTTGAGTGAGCTCTCCTATGAGCTGTAGTGTTTATTGTTACTTTTTAATGCAAACTCTTTGGGAATATTTATGTCTCCCAGTTATGGTTTGTAATAGCGAAATAATAGAAATTTTGATTTTTACAGCTGCATTCTTCTCTGTATATGTCCGGTACAGAGATAGTTTCTCTTGGGTTGATATAAATATCTTAATTCTCTGGGGCCGATAGTAAGATTTTAATTTTCAAATCTGTCCCGTGGATGGAGGTTTGTGAAAACATCTGGCTGAGTGGGCTTTATGGTCAAAGGCTGTGATGCCTATTGAACAGAGCTTTCTTTCCAAAAAGCTTCCTTCACCTCCAAGCCAGGTAACACAATTTAGTGTGAGCTTTGTACAGAAATCTGAAAAAAAAATGGTCTAGGGGCTTAAATGCAACTCTTAATATTATTGGAGTGAAATATGCAAAAAAATCAGAGAAGATGGTAATGTTTTTCATCACATCCATTTGCTTCCTTTTCGCTCTTATCCCCTGCACTTGTCACCGAGTTCCTTGGGCTGGCTCCTGGGGTCTGCCTAGCTCAAGTAAAAATTCTGGTGAAAGCACAAGGTGGCTAGGATGACTGGCTGAGCTCCTGATGGGCTAGCTCTACCTTGCACCCATGCTTTTATCTTTTATCCAGTTGTTTCTGTACTTCCCTAGCACACCTGATGAGAGATCCATAAAGAGTCACAATGAGGAGTTTCTCTGGAGGGGCATGGGCTTGCTGTGTGCAAGGGGAATGCTTTGCCTGGTACTGAAACAGGATTATTCCATTTGAGGGTCTCTGGGAATACCTGCTTAATGGTAGTGGAGTGATCTTGAAACCTTGCTAGTCAGTACTGTGTGAGGTTAATATGCAGGCCTGTAGGAGGTAGGATTCTTCAGGATTTTAGAAGGTGCTTCTGTGTGACATTCTTTGATCTCTGATCTCTTATATTCCCTCTTTATAGCTATCTAGGTCAGTCATTACTTTCTCAAAGCCACATGCTGAGAAGTCTACTTCAACTTCTAGATATAAGGAAGAGAATTTGAACTACTCTGAGCTACAGTCTGCTTGACTCTTCTTGGAAGCCACCATTGATTTAAGTGATCATGCAATGGAAGGGTGATTTCTGGAAAAAGAAATACATATTAATCTCCCTTATAATATCTGTTGTAAGTGGTGTGATATAGAATCAAATTCTCCTGACAGTCAGTTATTTTGAAGTATCCATTTCTTCTGCAGTAATCCTCATTGATTTGCTTGGGGACTTCAGAATTGATGGCATGGTATAGTGTGTGCATGGTGATAGAAAGGTGGCAAATATGTATAGAATAGCCTTTCTTATTTTATAGACTTGGACTTCACAAAAATGGATTTTTTTTTCCTGGCAGTTTATGAAGTTCCTAATGATCAAAGCTTGATATAAAGAAAATGTACATACGCTTTATGCTACCCATCCAATTACTCTGGGTGGAGTGCTCTCTATGTGTATGTTCTGAAGAGTCCTAAAACAAATTACCATGTGATATTGTTTCAGATGCAGTAGTTTTTTACCACTGGAGCAAAGCAAACTGTAAATTGCAAAACAATGAATAAAACCATAATTACTGCTTTCATTTATTCATACCATATTAATGCAATATAATTATCTGGCAGGCAGGATTTTATGAATACTCAACAGAAAACCACCAAATGGTTGTTCTAATGAACATATAAAAGCTAACACTTTAAAGCAGTAAATCACATTCTGTTACTTTTACAATGACAAACGCCTTTGAACTTTATAATTGGAAATAATGTACTTTGGCACCCTGTAAAAGGCTCTTCCGAGTGCTCCTGTGTTTGGAAATATTTCAAAATGGACAGAAGTGCCAATGGGATACCTTCAGAATTGTTATGGAGATTTTTGCAATGTGGCTATACAGGGCAATATATTTTTTCATGTGTATTCTGGCCTCTTAAAGAATTCTTAAGGGATAAGATCCTAAATAAGGCTTTAGGCTTGGGTTATATACGAACCATAATAAATGGAGCTGCTTGGTCATACAAAGATCCCCCCAAGTTATGGGACAGGTGGCATATGTGACCACCAAAAACCACTCCCCCGAATATGCCTCTGTGGATACCTGGAATTTAGACTGTAAGTTAAGCCTCTTTTACAGGAATTGGAAATAAGATTAAGGTGGTATTTTTGCCTGGGTGTTATCTCAGACCTATAGGGAGGTTAAAAAAGCTGGGGGGAAGGATGTATCACTGAAAAGGGATGCAAAGAAGAATTTACAGGCCACAAGAAAAGCCTGAAATCAGGCAAACTAGAATCAGCTTGGACTGGGCAAAATGTAATTTTGGCAGAGGGAGATCACTACCACTGACCTGTTGTCCACAGACACAAGAAACCTACTGACCCAAAAGAAGAGAAATACTGAAATGGGACCAATTAGCATTAGAAGTGAGGAACTCGTTTAACCAATAGAATAAGAGAACTGTGTAGCCAAAAACAATTCCTGTGTTTGCTCAAATGTATAAACAGTAAAAAGCTTTGAACAAGCTCAGGGCCCCCACCACTGAGAAGCCCAGGGTGAAGAAGGACCAATGGACTGCCACAGGGTCCAAGGGTGATGACGATATTCTGCTTGATCTCTCTCCGAAAGACCTGATCCCCTGAAAAAGAAAGGAAAAAAATTATCTTGATCTTCCTGAGTTAATGTTTTATGTAACATTATCTACAGAAATATTTTATTAATTGTTGCCACCTTGACATAGCCCTAAAAATCTTTTAAAGTATGCAATATGAAATTAAGCCACAATCCTAAGTGGCAGAGTTAATTTTAAAGACCATATAGAATGAGGAGGAAATCAATAAAAATTTTTTGAAGTTTAAGGCATAACTTACCTTCTTTCTCTGGAAATTTTTTTTTTTGCCCCATCAAATTGATGAGCAAACTGCTGGTACCTAGTATGATAGAGTAATGGCCTGATATAGTAGAGGAAAATAACATTATATTTAACCTGTTTCTTCTACAGAATTGATGGTTAGAAGACAACTTATTAATCTAAATATTTTTGGCTTTTGTTCTGAATGTCCTTTTATCCTCAAATTCTGTATTTGGGGAAATTCTGTATTCAAAACCACCTTGATTCTGAATTATTCCTGTGTTGCACAGGGGCTTTCTGGGATAAGAAATGACATAAAACATGCAATGCTTGTGCACTGGGTTGCTGGCAACCAGACTGAGACATCCTGTACTGTGGCTCTGTATGGATGTTCTATCAAAGGCAAAGATGGTGGGGAATCTTTTATGCTAAAGAAATAATGATCTAAAGCTGTCTTTAAGATTTTCAATCTAAACTACAGGGGAAAAATATACTGACACTCAAATTTTCATTGTAAAAAAAAAAAACTTGTGTTTTTTTGGTAATCAAATATGCTAATCCATGCTAATCATTTAGGTCCTTAGGGAAAAGAGAAAAACCAGCAAACCCCTGCATGTATGGTGAGATATATTCTTTGAATAAAGATAATATGTCAAAATTGCACTTCTAGATGCAAAACAATGTGGTTAGGTGTCTCTGTAAAAGAACAGAAATTATCTTCTCTAAAACAGCTTTAATATAAGCCAAAGCCATTTTCTGTTTGAGTGCTGCCATGCACTTGAAGGGTCAGGAAGCTCATTTTCCTCAAGTCTCAGCCTATAACACTGGTGCAGGTGTAACATACTTAAATAAACATCCACAATAATTTTTGCATAAATGTAGAGCGACACAGGAATTGAGATGCAATTATTTAGCATTTGTGGGGAAAGGAGATGGTTTATTTGGTATGTCAAGTACTGACTCCCTTGAGAGAGAGAGAAACCACTCACTGAAATGTCTAAACTTTTACAATGTGTTGGTATGGTGGCAGCATTAAATAGTTTTTATAGCCATCATGTGTGCAATTTTTGCAAAATCTTAATGCTATTTCTGATCAACAGTTTTAGGAGTCTTTGGGTTAGGACAATGGCAAACAGATTCATACCTAGCAAAAAAAAAGCCAAAACCCAAAAACCAAGCCTCAAAAAACAATAACCCCAAAATAATTTAATTAAGGGAATAGATTAGGCAGTAAATTTAGTATGCTTAGACTTAAGGAATTAACTGAACATGAAAATGTACTTTTACAAGACCATAGGATGTTAACCTTTAAAAGTAGAATACTTTATTTACTATATACTAGATTTATATACTGTATACTTAGAGAGTCCAAAAAGAAAAAAGTTTGTTTTTTCTTAATATCAGCCTCTCTTTAGTCCTCCCTGCATTATGTTAAGAGGTCTGTTCAAATGCTAGAAACTGCTGGAAACCATTTAGCAATATGCAGTGTCTGTTTGAACCATATCCTTCAAAGCAGCAATGATTTGCAAGACAGCCTGGGGAAGACATTTGGGTAAAGGTATTATGCTTCAGGCTGAGGTCAAGATAGATTTTTGATTTATTACCAATAGATTTATTTGAAACTATGTTTATATCTGTACTCCAAATCTGTCTATCTATCATTGATCGGAGCCCCTGCAGTGTCAGTCTGGTTGGAAGGTGGCAGAATCCCAAGTCTGGTTGTGAGGCTGTGGAAGACAGGAGTGAGTCTATAAACCAATAGTTGCTATTTTTAACAGAGCACAAGGAACCTGTGTGTGCTCCAGTGGTGCTGTAATGCCTGTGTTGCACCCTGCCCTTTTCAAGAGTGAGTGGGAAGGATCCTGCTCTTATTCCCAGGCACTCTGCTAACCTAAATGTGCACCTGGCTCACCACTGTGGTATGGAGTGTAAGCTTATGCTCATTTGGTCCTCACACCTGACCCAGGTCCTTTTCTAAGCCTCACAGGTTGCTGTTTTGTTTAAAAATTGGGAATGTGAAGCTTTGTGGCCAGCAGGCAGTGGGTAGGATGGGACACACTGTGGTTGTGGCTTGTCTTCTCTGCTTTTCTTGCTACCTTTTGGCTGGAGACTTGATGTAACTTGTTAAATTATGCACATCAGTGTAAGAGAGTTCCTTCTTCCCAGAAATGTTAGAAACACTTGGCTATCTTACACCTGAAGGTGAGGTTAAAAAAGGAATTAAAATAAGAAAGAGCCCAAGCTGTTGTGCCAGTTTTTGGTTAGAACAGAGACCTATCACTGTTAAAGCTCCCTAGCCCTTCTTAGGCTGGTCTTCAGCCCAGTGGATTAAGGCTGCATGATTATGTAGCAGGTACTTCAGGAGGAGGAGACCCCAACCCTGGACTCTTTACCTATCAACTAGGAAATATGTATTAGAATTTATAGCAGAAAGTGTTGTAAAGGAATAAATACAGCTTGTTTCTCTGAACCAGTAACAGTACTCTTAGTTATTTTTTGTCTATGTAAATACATCTTGCTGTATTTACAAGTGAACACCAAGTGTAGCAGCAAGGTGAGCATGTTTGCGTTGGTACGTTATTGCAGCTTCTTTTATTGCATCTTGAATTTGACCACTTCCCCAATGTTCATGTTTCTTTACATGTAGTAATAGTTAACAATGAAACTCTACCTTATTTATGTATATTTTGAAGTTTTTATGTATTTATGAGGAGTCCCTACCCTGTGTAAAATTTTTGGGAATTTTTTACTTGCTGGTGAGCTACTAATCACTGTACTATGGGTGTGTGGTTGCAAAACTTTGATAAGGATGTAAATGTCTTCTGGAAGGCATGAAGCATAAGATCACTTAAAAATGCATGTTAAGCTTAGCCTTGATGCTTGCTTCCACTTGGGCCAAAGTCTACAGTTTAAAACAGTTTCTCCTTGGGACAGCTGCTTTTGTTTGTAGACAATTTCATTCCTCTGGGCACAGTTTTTGGTGCTATAACTACTTTGAACTCTGCTACAACCTGTCTTTGAATTCACTTCCTGTTCCTGTGGTTTGTATCAAAAACTAATCTGCTTTACAAATCTATTAAGTAACTCAAAAAAAGATATTTGTTTCTGAATCGTCAAAATGTTATCCTCTAGCTGTATCTTTATGAACGGATTTTGGTTTGCATTTCTGCACCATTTATGCTGAGAACATCATCTTGAAAAATGGTTTATGGTATGGCAAGAATGACAATACACTTGTTTTCTTGGGACCTCTTGCATCTCTTGTTCCTTATAATAAATTTGAAGGAGATCAATTTACTCTCTACTATATTTGTCCTTGTTTTTTTGACTTACAGTTGTGAATATGCTTTATTTGGACACACTATAGTAGTCTATCAGTTTTCTCTAGAGTTCTGGACACATCTATTTTTCTATAGAAAGATGTGTAAGTTTCCTATTGTAGTGGTTTTGACCAATTTACTCTTGTGGTGAAAAATACTTATTCAGAAAATTTCATGGATATTTTTCTCATCTTCTATATTTCTTAACCAAGTTTGCAATGTAACTTTTGATTCCCTCACCTGTAAGCTGGTAAAGGAAAAAATGCTTTCTCAAATTATATTTTCTTGTGGATTTCACTTTTCAAAATGATTTTGTTTAGCAGTTTGAAATCTTTCTTTTATTCTTTCTGTAATAGAGATCTAAGACATCCTTTTCTTGCTTCCAGGAGAAGTTGCAAAAACTTGAAATTTTACATGAATTTTTTTTTGTCCCATACATTCTATTTTTATTTCTTGAAATTCCTCAGAACTTTCTTTCTCTCCTCTGTGATTTTAAGCATTACACCATGCCAAAATGTTACTGTGATGTCTCATGTGCATTTCCTTCCTGACCTTTAGATTTAAAGATTTAAAAGTTTAGGTTTTCCTTCCTTCCACCTTCATCTGCTGAAAAAAGAAGTTTCTCCATCAATGATAGCTAAGAAACAACTCTCATTGCACTGACTGATGTTATGATAACTGTATCAGAATTGTGTGTTTTTTAATTGAGATGAAATCACTTACTGTTTGGTTTTTAATTCTGAACGAGTTGAAATTTCTCACAGGCTTCACGTTGTCACACACGCTCGCAGAACAGAACTTGTTTTTAATTGGCTCAAGAGCTGAGGCATGGTTAGGACGGAATAAAACTTTATTTCTACCACTAAAAAGTTAATGGTCTTAAATATCTCTTTACTACAAAACTTTAAGTTCTTCTGCTGAGAGATTATTATACTGAGTGGAAAAAAAAGGATCAAATCATATTTGGCTTTTTTTAAAAAATAAAAATTGTACTCTCAGCTCCTTAACTGTCTGGTTTAAATGCCACCCACACCACTCCCATTTCATTCTCTGTTTAATTCTGTGTGGAACAATGTCTGTAACCACAGACGAAGTGTGAAAACTTGACTTTGGTTAACACTTTTTCATCTAGGAAACAGCTTATCGGATTTCAGTAACTTGCAAACCATGATAATATACATATTGCATTCCTGGTTCTATTGGTATGTTTCTTGCTCATAGATTAGCACCAGCACTAGATGCATTACACTGTACACAAATACAGTACTGAATATTTTTTTGCAAGTTTATGAATCCTGTCACTTGAGATGTCATGGAAGCTAGTTTCTAACCATCTGAGTAAATCTTTGACTCACTGTTAACCTCAGCCTCCGCTCTCACCCTTCTATTTCAACAGTTTTAGAACTTGCATCTCAAAATTCTCTTCAAACTGTTTTGCAAGTTTATCACTGTGGAGATCAACTGAAGTCATATTCCAGAGGAAAAATATTATCTTTAAAAAGAAAAACAATCAGCATTTTCTAGTTTGCACCTGTTTCAAGGCCACCTGCAAGTTCTTATAATTTGTTGACCTGTGAAAGCTGCTTCAGCCATTTAGCTTAAGTACCTGAAACAGAATGTTACGAGTTTGCCTTGTCCAGTTATTCAAGTACCTGGGCTGTGGAAACATCTTTTCATGAGTATAGTTCTTCTGCATATTATCATCTCCCTTCAGGGAAGTGGTAGTAGTAGCAATGACTACCTTGATTATACAGAAGAGCATTTCTGCCCCAATCTGTCATTCCCTTTCCCATGCTGCTTATGGCAATGCACAGGAAAACTGGCAATACAGAGTGTATCGGCTTCCTAATGCCTGCAGCTTTACAGGTGGGAGGAATGGGGATGATGTAGCATCATCTCTTAAAATATTTTCCCATGTACTAATTGCTTACACAAGCACTTGTGCAATTCTTTTCCTTCATTATTCATGTACTCAAAATTATGGGTGTTTTGTTTGGGTTTTTTGCGTAGCTTTGTTGATTCTGTGGCCTGAAGAGCTGAACGGGTTGAAGCTGGAAGTAACCAGCATCCTCTTTACTGAGCAGTACTGTGTATTCCAGTGCGTGCATGGAACTGGAAGACAGCAATCTGCATACCAAAGGAAGCCACCATTAATTATGCAGCTATTGCACTGTGAGGAGAGGATAATTCTAGGGTTCAATGGCCTTGAATCATTATAAGGGTTATGTTTTCCAATGTATTAACTTTTTTTCACTGATCTTGAGAGTGTTAGACACAAGCAAGCACCTGAAGCTGACAGAATTAACCACAAGGATCCTATTGCTTTGCCTGTTTTCCTTTAATTCTTATGCATATGCTTGCCATGCTCTCTGCTTGGAGTCTGCTGTTGCTTAAGCTTTTGTCTCCTCCTTCCTCCCATCATGACTTATTTAGGATTCTGTTCTGGGACAAGTTTCAGTGGGGAAAAAGTCCCAATGTTAGAAGTAGTAATGCCAGAAAAAATAAAAATAAAACAGACTGAGGCAGTTCTGCAATGCAATATAAAATAAAATACTTTATGGTATTTTATAGGAAAATGTCTTGTACTCTGTTTTTCTGACAAAACCAATTTATTTTTCCGGTGAATATATATTTATTATTATTATTATTATTATTATTATTATTATTAATCAAGAAGTGAGGTGCTGTGTCCTTATTTGAAATCTACTTCTGAGGTAGGCTGGCGGTAATAGTCCCACCTCTCTGCAGTGGATCTGACAGACCTATGGCGCAGGCACCGCTCCCACCCTGGCCAGGAGCACAGACAGGCTCGGGGTCCAAAGCAGCTCCCGGTTCCCCGGGTGTGGATTCATCCCTGTAGGACAGCTTCCCTACGGTCACTAGATGGCACTCTGTCCTCCGGGATACGCAGGGCCGGCGGACCTGCAGCCCGAGTCCAAGATTAATACGATTTGGATCAGTTCAGTCGGTATTAAATTACTTAGACTGTTGATGAAACAAAAATTTACATCACAGATGAAACGCGTTGTTCACACTGAAGCGTGAGTTCTGCTGCCATGGAGCACTTGGCACTGGACGGCATGCTGCTGCTTCTCTCTTATCCCTGTCCCCATCCTAAATTTTCAGTTTATTTGAGGTGGCTTTCTTTATTAATTTGTTTTGGTTTGGTTTTTTTGGTTTTTTTGGTTTTTTTTGTTGGTTTTTTTTTTGTTGGGTTTTTTTTTGTTTGTTTTTTTGGCAAGGGGGAGTAATAGAATGGGAAAGGAGGTTGAAGGAAAAGTCGTGGATAAGTCTGGAATTTTGTGACTTACCTAACTAAATTAAACAGGGTAGGGAATGTATCTTTCTGCCAAAAGTGTTGCACTTCTCTTCTCATGATGATTTCCAGGGAAACTTTTAAGTACTCCACTTCAATACTTTGGTATCACTTAATGTATCTTTTTAATAGGAAAACAACAATTTAACAATGTTAAATATCTTTGCAAGAAGATCACATTTATCATTTTATTATTAGCCTTCAAATTTCAGTGCCTGTGCTATTTTTTATTTAGTAAAGAAATTTTTTTAAAACAAATCTTAGTTTTGAATTCTTTTCTCTTCTGAAAAAAACCTGGTTTCAAAAGCTATTAAAACACTCATTCAATAGCACTCTTTTAACACCATGCTACCAAAAAGAGCTTGAAATTTGTTTAATTGTACAAATAATGCTTTCAGAACAAACACAAAAATGTACATATACTGGTTGAAAAGTATTAAATTGCATAATATTTAGAATAGAATATGTTGCATGCTTTGTTTTTATTATTTCCTTGAAAAATGCTCAAGAGTAATTTTTAGAAATTTAACAATCAAACAAATATCTGGTGTATCCTACCTCACTTAACCATTCAGTGCATTCTGGACTTTTTTTCTCAGCCTGTCAATATTGCATCGATATCATCATTACGAATTTTAACAATCAAATGGATTTGCAGTGTATGCTTATCACGATTAGCAAGCATGTGCTGCATATTTCTATTAATGGCACATCAATATCATCATTAGAAAATCAGCAATCAAATGGATCTGTAGAGCAAGCATATGCTGAGCATCATAATATTTAGAATCCAAAAAAGGCTTTGTTTAGCTTAAGTCTATTTCTGCTAGTTTATTTTCTCTTCTTATCACAATGGCTATCTTGATGCCATCTTTTAATATAAAACTTTTAAAATAGTATTTCTGTAAATATAGTGTGATACAAGCCTTTGCCACAAACTCCAGTAATGGGGCATTAGGATTCACAGAGGTATCATAAAAGTGTTTATGAAAGACTTACAGCATATTATGCCTTTCACTTTCAACAAAAGCTTTGACTTTCAAGGGCAACCTTAGTGCTGCATACATGCAGCTATTTATCACTTGTTCCTGCTCGCCATTAACTATGTAAATGACTTTAAAATACTTTCTCTGTACGTATTATTAACTTGTGGTTTAAAGTCTACTATTTAGGAAAAAAAACCTGAATAACCAGCAACCCATAGTTTATCAAGACCTCAAACATATTTCTCATGTATTTTATTAGATTTATATAAAGAGTGCAACCTAGTATTAGCATTCTAACATGATGAAAATGTAGTAGCAATGGGCTCTAATTTTGTGCCATATGCTGCAGAATTAATGGCATGCCCCTATCGCTGTAAGATAGGAAGCAATTAACTGTTCTCCCACATGCATATATGTATTCCCTCTTTTGATGCTGATCAAGTGCAGTGATACATTGATAAAGGAGAAATATTGTAATTGGTAAATTCACTTTTGGATGTCCAAGGTGTGTAGAAATTTTTTCTGAGAAACCAATTGAATCAATTACCTCCATAAAGAATTTATTTTTCTATTAGTTTCTAGAAATGTTAATTGTAAACTTAATGCAGAGATATGATGCAAGTTGCTTTTGTGACTTTTGTAAATAATAGTTATTGCAGAGCAGAATTTTGGCCTTCTATCTTTATTACATTACATAAATAAACACCAATTTATTTTTAGGCTTGCTTTAAATACCATAATATAATAAGGAATGGTAGAGTCCTACTTTAAAGAACCATTTGTTTGGGCAGTAAAAATACAGCCTCTCAACATCCTTAACCAATTATCCGTCTTTGTTTATGCTGTTTATGGCTTGTAGGGTAATGGCTCCAGCAGAGCTAATAGTCAGCTCTAGTCTGGACATCATTGCAGGAGAAAGATTCACTTCTCCTGGAGATGACTACTGCAGTGTCCCAGCCTGCGTGAGGTCTCTGCCGGGGTCACGCTCCTGATACCCTGCAGTAGGTGAGGACAAGGACACAGCACACACTGCTTAAAGACAGATAGTTTAAACTTGCCTAACATTTCACCTTGGCTGCTGTTGTTTTTCATAGCTCCCTTTTCAGAGCTGATATAGTAGCTTTATGGGTGTGGAAGCATGATTTTTATCTTGGCAGTGGTTTAAGGATAATCGGGTCATCTGCAGAAAGAAGCCTGAACTCTGACTCTCCTCATTTAAAACCAATGATCTCCCCAGCCTATCTGTCTTGACTGTGTACTTCAGCAATTTGATGATGTAGATTTATATGAAAATTAGTATTATACTTTTTATTTCATATCCACTGTTTGCTGCATTAAATAAGTTACTCTGCTGTAGTCATGGTTATTGTATGTTCTGGACTTGCTTCAGATACATCTGTGCCTCATGGGAGCCAGTCACATGGCAGCTTTACTGAGATTTTATATTTTTGTTTTATGACATCAAATTGTGTCCTCTCTGCCTCTATCCCATGCAGGGGTCATGAACTTTAGGTTCACCAAGAGCATAAAGCAGGGCTAGATAAGGAAAAGCTTTCTAGAAGCTTGCATGGATAGTACAAGCACAAACAGAAACTGCTGACAGCTAAGCTTTCCTGTCAGGTAGTTATGCTCAGCTAATGCAATAATAATTTGCTCAGAACAATAAGCTGTATTGCTGTATATAATATTCTTTTTTTTTTAATGACTCATTATCCTGGGATGATGAGGAGATGAGTAGAATATAAGTGTATTTAAACATAATTGCTTTTCTATTCAAACAAAAGCATGCAGCATATACATTGTGACAAATGCTTAATGAATAGGAGTTGAGCTTTGTTGTTCTCTGTCAGTTTATGGAAATGCCTGCCATAACTGCCTGTTTAAGATCTTAATTGCTTTTAATTTTAACAGTTACCTGAGAGTTGCTTTTGGTTGAAGAACCATGCAGAGGAATATACTGTTTCACTGCAAATGTGGGTTTGCAAACTAAGAGTGTCAACTTCTATTATTCCAGTTGAACAATTATAAAATTAATTTTGTATAGTTACTGCTACTGTACAATAAATAATTGTGTAAATATTGCCCTAAGATAGTTTCTTTCAATCCATGGTACACAAAATGCACTAAAAACCTTTGACAATACTCATGAGAAAAAGTTATTTTTGAAGATGTCTGCATATAAACAATTTACCTCCCATAGATGTATTATCACCAGACTTAAAAAAAACCTGTGAGCCTTAAAGTCAACCTTATGCAAGCACCTATGTTCAGTTCCCATAAGCATTGGTAAAATCCTGAACTTATGTTGCACTGACTAATTATTCTCTTCGGATGACATTGGTTCTGAGCAGTAACTTCCATAAATACATTTGAATTTGGAAGATGCCAAGACAAAAGGTCTTTCCACTTACGGAATCACAGTGTCCCTTTTCTGTTGATGGCTAACACCTGGGCTGTAATTTTTGAGTCTTCATTTATCATCATCTCTGACAGAACCACCATAGTATGCTGTATCTTTACCTAATTAAACTTTGTATCTATCCATACTCAAACCACTGGAGTGCTTCCCAAATAGGGCAATGGTTATGGAAATACTGCCTGTGCATTATAGCAACAGGTGAACTAAGTATGAATCATGTCCTGTATTTTTTTAACTGGGAAAGTTCAGTCTTTGATACCTCTGTCTCATTACTAATTTTGCCAGAGCCATCATCATGACTTCCACGACAGAGATTGTGGTTTAACTGTCTTGAGAGCTAAATCAAGAGAACTCCCCTTGGGACACCCAAAGACCATGCTAAAGGTAGAAGGACAAACAGGTACATATTCACCTGCACCAAGATGGTATGCTGTGCAGGCATCAGGAAACAGGGCCTGGTGCCTCAGCATCCCCTGAGGTGTGGGGAGTTTCTATGCTTGCAAGGCTCAGGCCAAATATGTCACCTCCGACAAAGTGTTATCATGAGACGTTTGAGTATACTTTCTGCTTAAACCCAGTGGAAAATAGGATTTGTTTTACTAAAACTGAATATAATGAAGTACGACTTGTGTAGAGCAGTCAAAAACTGGCACTTTATTTTTTCATTATGCTTTAAATGTTTGTAAAAGTGATATTTTTTTACTGCTAAAATAAAGCTTTGCTTTATGAAAGCCATGATATACTTTTTGAGGACAGTGACATGTTCTTTCCAAATGGTACCTCTTTACTAGTTTCACTGTAAGCAGATGACTGAGCTGATGTTCAGTGTATGTGATGGCCAGATAGGCTGCTTGGCATGTTGTGGTACTACAGGACAGAATACAAGATACTCATGCATATTGTCCTTCAGTCTGGCTCCTCTGAGGCTTCTACTTTCTTCTTTTTGCTTGTCATCTTGATATCAAGTCAACAACTGGGAAAAAAATTGTTCAGAGACAGTTTATGTATTAGTCTCGTGTTTCTTTGCCTGCTGGATGATGTGCTCCTGGGATGCAGTTCCAGCTTGCTGCCTTTTTGCTTTCACAAGTTCTCCAGCCAAGAGCTACAGGGCAGTCTCAAAGTATCTCTTTTTTGTGCTTACAGGAGTGGTTTGGCTCTGCATACACTTGGCCTTTCTTCTTGTGATGTTGCTGACTTTCCTTGTGTGTCCCTGCCGCAGAGGGAAGGGAGAGGTTGCACAAATGCAGGGGAACCTCACCTCCCAAACACTTGAGGGATCTCTTCTGTCCAGTCCAGTGCCTATCCCCAGCTAGCAGAGTGGCTGGAAAACAATACTAGAAAGGTACTGTTGGGTCTAAAATGGAGCCATGATGAGAAATTAGGATTATCAGATGGAACAAAAGGGAATGTTCGAGTTTGAATCAAAGGTCATGCAATTACCATAAACTCTTACAGAGACCTCCCAGTGCTTAAAATGGCTACACAGACCATACCACTTGAAAAACTTGTTTCCTGCTATTAAACAAGATTCCTTCTAAATGCCCAGTGATCTGAAATCTGTTCTTGGGACTTCTGCATCTTCGCAACTGCAATGAACTATTCTCAAAGTATTGCCATTTAAGCTTAGATTTTGGGGTTTGTTATTTGGTGGGTTTTTAATTTTTTACTTTATTTTATTGGGGGGAAGTTTTTTTGGTTTTGTTGGTGTGGGGATTTTGGGTAGAGTTTTTTTTGCTGGTTTTTTTTCCTCTTTTTTTCTAACCATGGACTTTTTTCCTACAGGGAATTTGTTCTTAAAAATTTGTCATTCACCAAGAAAAATGGGGCTAACAGATTGTCTACAGTATAGACAAAGCCCGGATGGACTTTAACTTCCTGAGGTAGGTGTAAGTTAGTCAGATGGTTCCTGGTTAAACTATGACAAATGATAACACATAGGCCTCCCTGCAAGCCAAGGCCACCTGTTTTCCTATTTTTAGGTCGGGTTCTGCCAATTGCCCTCTGTTTTCTGGTAGCAACTTAACTACAATAGAATTCTTTGATTCTATGATAACAAAGCTGTTTTTATCTTACTACACTTTATGACTGATGCATTATGAAGAAACACACACTTGTAGCCAAAATATGAACTACATTTTAACGGGTGACTTGAAACAGTGTTTTGTTATTTATTGTGCTCCTCAAACATGAAGAAATTTCTTACTCTGTGTGAGACTGGATAGAAATAATGTGTAGTTGTTTTTAAGCAGTGAGGTAAATAATAACACACATGATGCTTTTATAGATGTCAAAATTTCAAGAGGTAGCCTTTTTTTTTTTAACTGCTCATTATATGTAGTAAAATATTTTTGATGCCATACATTGCCAGGGTTTTAGTAAAATTTGACCCAGACAAATATTTTTTACATTGTTTTGTGTTGTGTTTGCTTTGCTTGATTCTTATACAGATATCTGTTTTGCAATGAGGTCTCCTATACCACAGAACAGAGTATAAGTTCATATTTTTGTTTGAATAACATCTACCTAAAAAAAATTGCATTCTAATCTATATCTATATTTACATGCAAAATTCAGGGATGAAATTCCCCCAAATTTTACTTCCCACTGCTTAAAAAAAATTTGTGCAACTTTTCCTTTTAAATAATACATTTCAGTAGACACCTACTTTATTACCAAAATTCTAAAAAATATATTCCAGTCTGGGATTACTGACTACTCTACCTGAAGGAAATAGTTTTCTGTAAAATCTGAATGTAACTGCATTAATTTTTCTCATTACTATAGTCTATGTCCATATTGATAGTCATTGGAGAAGTATTCTTCAAGTGTGGAGAGCATGGAAAGAAGGAAAACAAACACCCTGAGTAATTTAAACTCATTCATAACTTGTAGTCTTCTATTCCCCTTTCTCCTTTTAAAAAGCTATGCTTGGATCATTTATTCACATGCAGAAGAGGAATGGGGATGTGAACAGATATAATCAAAAGATCGGCTCAACTGGCAGCAGAGAATGTGTTGTGATTAGGAAGTCAAGTGTTCTTATTTTTTATGCATAGTTCTTAATAACCTTTGTTTTCACATCTGGCTGTAGACTTAGAGAAGGTTTTGTTCTTTTAGTACTTCTGTTTTTCATGTGGGATTTTTTTTTCCTTCTGTTCCATCATTGCAGACTTCTCCTTTTTAGCTATTGCTGCAGCTCAGTCAGCAGGAGGAGTGAATTTAAATTGTGCAGTAGGTCTTTGGGTTTGTATTTGGGACCTTTTAAACTCAGTATTTCAGGCTAGAAGGCCCTCTTTTCAGTGGTTATTGGGTGCATTTAATTTGTGGCTTACCTCTCAGGTTTGTGTTCCATTGAAGCATTCCCTACTCAGAGAGTTTTTTCTGCTTTTCAGATTAATTTTCTCACATGAGTGTTACATTCCTCAAAGGCAAAGCAAGTTGTCTGCTTATTTTGTTCACAGGTTTTCCACAGATCCAAAAATGTTGCATATTACAGGACTTTCACATCACCTCTCCTCCATACAAATGGCTAAGAGTCAATTATATCTGGGAAGTGAATGCAGTGAGAGCAGAGAAAATAGCAGTCCAACCTATGGCAAGTAGATCCTGAATCTATAGCTGCTGACCTATTTGTGTTCGGCCTGTCTTCCCCATGAATATTTGTTCAGTTGTGATTCACAGGCAGTGGTTCTGCTTTCTTGCTGGGTGGCACCACTTCATAAATATTTCTGTGTCTTGCCTATGGTCTTAGCACCCTGGGTTTCCCATGTTTGGAAAGCGCTTGTTGAGAAGTCATTTGGCATATTATCAAATGGCCACAACCCAGCAATAAGGTATAGGTGGAATTTTTAATATGAAGCTGGCAGGTCTTATGTCTCAACGTGGGAATTGATTTCTTTTTCCCTAGTTAGCTTATTTCTTTAAAAGAAGAAAGAAAAACAACAAAGTATTTGTAGAACTGAAAGTAATTTCATATGGAAGAGCAATAATTGTTCCTTTTGAAATTCCAAAAGAGACAGTTCTGTACAGAATTTTTTCCAGTTTACTTTTCAGGTTAACCTTAGTGGGGAAATTTAGATGCTGTTCTCTGCATGGCTGATTTAAAGAAGCTGCCATTGTCCTTTTAGCCTAGAAGTTAAAGTGTTCACTTTCTATGAGGCAGCCTACATTGAAAACAAGGTTTTGGGCCAAAGAATTCTCCTTTCCAGGAGTAGACTTCATGTCCCCCGGTCAAGAATTAATCAGGTTCTACTCATCCAAGTACTGTAAAGATGCTCCAAGATAATAATCTCTTAGTTCTCCTACCTGAAGCTCTAATTTTTGTAGAAATGTTCCTGTAATCTTTGGCAATGGATTGGTAGAGTGACTGAGTGAAAGTGTTTGTGAAACCTGGTGGTGAGGGTGCTCACCTGCCAGGAAAGTCACCTTACTTCCACTCCTATTTCTAGACAGGACTTAATTTATTTAGAATAGCAGTATATTAGTGCAGCCTGGTTGCATAGCTGTATTATATCAGGCCAAAAAGGCTTTTACAAGCCAAAGCTCAAGTAATATAAAATGAATTTTCAAAATAAAAGGCTGCCTAAAATGTGTATACCTCCTGTAGTGGGAGAATTGTGTTAGCAGCATTTGTTTCTTACTGTCTGGAAAGTCATCTTCTTTAAAAGCACCAATATAGTTTTGAGACACCCACAACTAATTAATGACTGACATTAAGAGCTTACTAAGGCAAGACAGAAATACTGAAGGAGGTAAAGTAGAAAGCCTAGTCAACTTTGTCCCTAAATAGCATACTGTTAAGAAAGACAGTAGCATGCTGCATGGAAATAGGTGTTTGTGTTCCAGGAGATGTGAAGCATAGTCTCTGTTATATGCTTAACAGGCTGTGCTCCCAAAGTGACTGTATATTCATAAGCATATTCACATCAAATGGCTGTTTGTAAAGTGTTTTATTCTTTCCTGAAGGTGAATATATAACCTCTGATCTACTGCAAATTGTACTGAACTGTCATATCTACATGAGGAGTTATTTTTAGCTATTTGTGTTTATAAAAGTGTTTATGATTTCAGCTGTAATAATAGCAAGGGAAAAAAACCTACAAACATCCCACCCTCAAAAAAAGAAAAAACAAATCCAGTCTTCTAAACTTTTCTCATTCTCTTTAGCGTTTAAGTATTTACGCAGATAACTGACTCAAAACAAGTTTGAAATAAAATCTTCATATAATTATTTTGATTTGGAAGTAAAACAAAGCAATAAACTGTCGCTGTTGAGCCGCTAGCAGAGAAGAAGACCCGGATTCTCAGCGTGGCATAGAAAAGAGAGCTTTATTATTTTGATTGCAACCTATATAGACTTTTCACAGGTCACCCAGATTGGTCAGTCAGAAACCTCCCCCTAGGCCTGATTGGCCAGGCCTGAACTGTCCAAATCTCGAGACACTGTTTTAATAACATCCAAACTTTATCTTTGTTTATAAAACACAGGAGAAAGTTCTCATGGGAAAGACCTGTGCTAGCCACAATAAACTATCCTTTTCTTCTTTCTTCCTGGTCACACATGGAGTCACAGATCATAAGGTACTGTTGAGTCCATTGTTCCAGAATAAGGCAACAAATCCTCCTGATGTAATTAGAGTACTTACTGTACTCTAAATACTGGCCTTCCATTTGGTCCTGCCCAATATTGGGATTGCATTTGGATGCATTTAGTTTCCTTGTGCCAATTCACCTTCTCTCTGTTTATAACTGTAGAGGAGGAAGGGAATGAGCACCTACCTTGCACACCACCACCATAGCTTGTTTATCCTTACACATAAAAATGGATGTGAGCATTTCAATGAGGAAACCATGTGCTACTAAAATTAATATTTTGTCTTCATGATATCTTGTTATCTTGACCACCTGTGATTTTGTTTTTGAAGAATTTTGCATCTGAATTAGTTTTATTGTGAGAAGCTCGTGAAGTTTCTTTTGGGAGGAGCAATGAGAGCAGCTCTTTCATAATTTTTAGAGAATTGGAAGTAAAAATTATCTTAGCTATTAGTTTGAGGCTAGGATGGAAAGGCCATTGGATGAGAAAATAAGTCATTTTGGGGGTCACATAATAGCTGAGGTGGGAAGTGACCTCTGGAGACCATCTAGTGTGACATTGCTGGCTGAAAGTAGGGCCAACTACAGCAGATTGCTCAAAGCTTTGTTCAACTGACTTTTGAATATAAGCAAGGATGGACAGTCCACAACTTCTCTGGGAGATATGTTCTAGTTCTTGATAACTCTCAGCAAGATTGCTACAGGGTTATTCTTCTCCTTGTCTCCTCACTGGGTATCACTGAGGACAGTCTGTTTTTGTCTTTCTCCAACTACACATGAGGCTTAGTCAAACCTAAGGCATTTCATATATATATATATCTGCTGAGCAAATTTGTAGGCAGAAAATACTTCAGACTAAGTTTAGTAGGGAATCTAGTAAAACTTGGGTTTAGTCAGTGCAAGAGTGGTTTGAGAACTGAGACTTCGTCTGCCTCTCTTCTGCTCTGCTGGTGCTGGTCTTCAAGGTGCAAGGATATTACATTGAAATTGTAATGAGGTTAATGAGATCTGATCATTACTGGTTTCTGATTGCATTGGTGCTGTTCAGAAGATTTGACAAACAGTGTGTTGGCAGCTTTTTGCTTAGTGAAGATGGTTGAAAAGTTAAATTTCCATCAGGGCTGGCAGTGAGGGATTTCTTAGAGAAATTACTATAAGGAATTGTAGAAAATTCCAGTTGCAGTTGCTTTTTATAGAAAATAAAAGAATTACTTGCAGAACAGCACATTTCAGTTTTGTTCAGCATTAAAAAACTCATTGTCACCTTAGGATTTATTTCTTAATTGTCTTAATTGCCTTAAACTTTCTGGTTTATTTCCAGTAGCAGCAGCGATTGGGTTCACAAAGAACAGACCAGACTAAATCTTATTCTTGGAAATATACTTTTCTTCCTTTTTATTCCACTGCAGTGTCAGGCAACAGGGTTCTCTTAGGATTAGGCCATTTAGCAATGCACCTAATTTTATGATATTCATGTGATTTATAAACTTTCAGTACCTGATATGGAGAGAAATATTAATCAGCAGAACAAGGAGTATTTCTATTGATATAATTTTACTGTTTTATTGGTATAGTAAATATCAATCTGCTTCTATTTGGGGAAAAAAAATGGAAACCTCCTCAGTGTGAGAGGATAAGCTTTAAATTACAATTTCCTAGTCAGGAAAGAAATTTAATGTGAATTTAATGTGAAAATTGGTTTATGTGACATGGTTAGGGCTCTAGCCTACCTCTGTGTGGATTAGTAGTCATAAAAGGACTGAAACACCACATTGGAAGCAAGTAAATATGTTTCAAGGAAGCTGTCAAACAGATGGAATTGTCCGGCAGGGTCCTCCATTGCTGTACATAATTTTGCATAATAACTTGTAATATAGATTAGACTGAAAACCAGGCTAAGAACTGATTTTTATATCTATCATTAGACTGAAAACCAGACTAAGAACTGATTTTTATATCTATCTATCTATCATCTATCTATCATCTATCTATCTATCTATCTATCTATCTACCTACCTACTTATCTTTAACAATAGTATAAGTAAAAAAAGTAAACTTGTGCAACTTATACTGGTTTCAAGTGCTTCCTGTCTTGTGTTTTACACGGAGAAGATTGAAACCATCCTCCCTTATGCTGAGTTAGAATGCATTTTAGTTGACACAGGTTTAAGTGAGGCTGTCTGTGTTTTGGGTTTTGTTTTTTTTTTTTTTTTTTTTGTTTGATTTGCTTTGGTTTTGGTTTTTTGGGGTTTTTTTGTTGGTCTGCTTTGTTTTTGGTTTTGGGTTTTTTTTTGTTTGGTTTGGTTTGGTTGCTTGGTTTTTGGGTTTTTTTTTTGTAATTTCCAAGTCTGTCAAAATTTCTGTTTCACTTCTGTTGATATTTGGAGCCATGCTTGATCTCTTTGTTTGCAGCCTCTAAATATTTGCTTCATGAAATCAACATGCCTGCAACCACTAGCATATGATCACTGTGGTAAAATGACAGAAATTAGTGGTGAAATTCACACTCCTTGTCTTTCCTACATGGAAGCATAATGAACAGAACTGAAGTACAGTGCTTTGCACTATTTGTGTGCGGGTGTTACATGATGCAGACAGACATAGGAGCCTATAGACAGAAATTATCCCAAAATTATCCAAAATGTTTAGCATCTATATAACGTGCAACACTTTGTGTTTACCTCTTGTTAGGCCAAGCAGAGCAGGTGCAGAATTAGATCTAAAAAGGTGGGAAGAAACAGGGAAGTGACAGAAACGGGGCGATGAGAGGATAAAAGAATGTGCATGGGAAGTTTTCCTCTTCAATTAAGAGAAAACGAATGCTTCCATAGAAGCTTCTGTTTTCCAGAAGCTACTTCATATGTGCCTGCAAGCAGAAGTTGTTGTTGTCACGCGTGCTTTCCTCTTCCTCCTGCTATTCCCTTTTCCCACCCTCTAACAAAGAGATGTAGAGAATGCAAATAAATTGCCTGTCTGAAGTGGAGGGAGCTGTGGGCTTTGGTTCACATTAGCGTGTTGTGGAGGGATCCAGATGCACGATACCCATCAAATTTCTATCAATACTAATTTACTAATATCAATAATAATCTGTTTCCCAGTGGATCAGCTTTCTCAAGCAGGGTCTGTGCACTACTTACAGCTCTCTGAGCCCTTCAACTAAGGTGTCAATAAATCTGACTGCTGTTCTGGGGCTATTGACAGTTATTAAAAATGACCTTGATGTAATTTCATGCCTATCAAAACAAAGGCCATATGTTAAGGATTATGAAAAGCTACAGTGAATGAAAGCAATGACAGGCTTCTGCTGGGTGAGGGTAGAGGGAGGTCAGCATATGTGAAGATTATTGGCTCCTCTTCTCTCCTACTTTTCCTAAGGCACTGAGCAGTGGTGCCCCTTGGTAGGCAACTGTTATGCTAAAGGCATAATTGGAACAATTTAGAGCTCAGGGGTACACTTTTTTAAAGATCTGTCATAGCATATCATCTCAACAGTTAATGTGGCGTAAAATATCATAAACACTGCTGAGGACCCTGGAGTCCCCATGGCAGGGACCAATCGATAAGACCCAGTGGATGATCTGTCTTCCCTCACAAATAGAGGGCATGAGAGGAGCACTCTTACTTGCTTTCTCATTCTACCTCTTTATAGACATAGTGGGCTGTTATCTGGATGGCTCTCATGTGCAAGCAAGAAACAATCCTTTGGGTGTACCTCAGGCATGGTGATCAATAAAAAGATTTTGCAAAACTGTGTGGATGCCAAGTCCAAAACAAAAAAAAAAAAATTGGTTCCCATTAACAATCAAAATGTGCCACATCTACATGCACAAATGACATTACAGGTAGAAATCCAGAAAAACTACAGGCATCATAGCTTATTATGCCCTCCTCCCTTTGCTCCTAAAAATCAGTTCACAAAAATTTCCTTATCAACTTATTAAAAAAATATATATTTTTTTCTTCTCTTCGGATTATGAAAATGCCTGCCTAAAATGGTAAGTGTGCCTGCAGCCCTCAGGGTAGGCAGACCTGTGTGTGGAGCTGGCTCTGTAACCCCAGTGACACTACGGCTATTTAGTGCAGTGACAAAAACAGGTAAATGGTTTATGGTTTCCTCATGCTCTCACCAGTCATACCCCCACCACCCCTAGACTGCTTTTAGAAGTGGTAAATGTTATCTCTAGATTCCATTCAGTGAAATCATCCCTCTCATGATGGTAGAAGACCAAGCAGGGAGTGGCTGCGTATCCGTGGTCACAATCTGGTCCCTGGGGACAGGAGCAGAGTGATTCTTCTCTCATACCCAGACACTAAATCAATGGCAAGACCTTCATGGAAACCTCCTCAGTGTGAGAGGATAGGCTTTAAATTACAATTCTCCAGGCAGGAAAAAACTGTAAATTTATTTGGCTTGAAATAAAAAAATTTAGATGACATCAAACTAAAATAACTTTTTTCCTGTCAAGAAAATTAAATAAAAATACTTTTAGAAAATCTACAGTTTTATACAGGAAATTAGAACGCAGGTTTTTCTAAAAAAATCAGAACTTTCTCTTAGCTACTTCAATCAGGATTTTATTCCCAGTTTCTTTTGTGTACGGCACAAGGCAAGCAGCCTAATGTCTCCATCGTTGTGGATACAGTGTGGGTCTTTCAAGATTGTTGTGAATGAAAACATTAATATTCATTCTTTTTTTATTTATGTAGTCTGCAGGCCATGTTAATTTATATGTAAAAGTCTATAAACACAATTTAAAAGAAAGCTAGTGAAAATACTAGTGATTTGGCTTGAATATAAAATATGGCCTGTTGCAGCTTTTTTGTTTTGGTTTGGTTTTTTCCCTTTTTTTTTTTTTAAGGCTCCTTATAGCATGATTCTGTGAGAACCCAAAATCTAAAGCCACAATTGGAGGAGGTCTGACTCTGTTTTCTGTGTTAATCCAAAGATTCAGCAGGTCCGGCAGTGGACTGACACACTTGAAAACTGATTTAAGGGCAAAGTGCAGAAAATGGAAATGTTTCTAAGTCACATGAGTGTTCCAATCCAGTTTGCCATGAGATCAGATGTTTTTTCATTGACTCAGTACTGTGAGCAATGTGTAAAGGTAGAGAGAAACCACTAGATAAGTGAACAGGTCATGGTGGTTGTATTTTTAATTTACTTAAATACATCATTGTAGAACTTGACACTGCTGGATTGTGTTTTTGGCATAATGGGGTGATTAACATTAATGGCCATTGCTCTCCTTGCGAAGGTTTTCCTTGATGTCTAAGCAAGATGCACACGGAAACTTAGGTGTGGAAGCCTGCCCAGGGAAAACCTTGTTTTCTTTCCGAGACTGTATTTTGTGGAAATAGAAAACATGATATACCATTTAGTTTACTGAGAAAACAATTTCTTCTTCTGCTCTGAATGGCTGCTTGGAGTATGCACATTAATGGTAACTAAAGCTTGTAAGCAAGCATTACCAGGAATTGCTACAGATGTACAAACATGCTTTTTTAGTAGAGAGTTAGAACTTGAAATCCTTGAAAATTTAATTTAAATAGTCTTAAGATTATATGAATATGCTTGTAGTTTCCGTTAAATTCTGAATATCTCAGTTTTCCTGTTTTTCTAATAACCTGAACCAATATGCACGTTCTCTCTATAATAACACTTGTACATCCTATCATCTGTAATGTGCCTTTTTGTGCAACACCTCTGTGAGGGAAGGCAGAGTTGTCATAATCAAATTCACAAATAACCTCTGAAGTATAGATAAAAGTATTCATATAAGCAACTGTTGAAATTTTAGTGGGAGCATTGAATAGATGTTTGTGCAAAGGAGGGTAATTTATCCATTTTTGTCAGGGAGATACATATGAACCATCCTTTTTACTATGAAATCTTTGAAACTGTTTAAAAAAAAAAATTGTTACTTCAAGAGACGAGCTGTCACCACCCAAGCAACTTCTTGCACTAGGATTTATTTGTACTGTCCTTATGAGGAGAAGTAACATTTTTTAGTTGTTGATTTTTTTGGTCTCTTTTGACAAATTGAATTTTCTTTTGTGCTTTTACTTTAGAGTATTCACCAGGATATATTTTAATGTGTTTGCACAAAAAAAATCTCTCTGAGTGTTGGTAAAGTCTCAACTTTCATGCTATGAGTTACTTTTTCATTTACACCACAACCTAGTGCTATAATTGTGCTTAAAAGGAAAAGAAAAGCCTCATATATAAATAAAGTGCAAAACTGCTTGGATAGGGCATCAGTTATGTGTCTGGTAATTATAACGCAGTTGACTTCCATGAGTAATGAAAATCATTACATTAAAGAAAATTATAAAATTAATAAGCAGAAATACAAATAAAAGCATGGTAAAAAATAATCACACAGAAGATCAGGCTGCTGGCATGATATAAGTTAATTGATATAAGATGACAAAGACTGTTTGTGAGACTTCTTCCAGTACATTTTTTTTAAACTAACCTTTTTAAAACTAGAAGGATTTTATATCTCTGAAATTTATTAGGTGAAATTAGGTTAGTTGGAATGGTAAAGTTTGCTCTCCTTTTTGTAGAAAAAAGCAGTGTCACTTAAGATTATATCCTGGCATTTTATAACATGTCAAATGTGTCACTGCTATACTACCAGATCAAAGAGTTCTAAGTCACACTTTCTAATCAAGACTGTCAAGAGGTTTCATTAGTAAACAGAAGCAGGAAACACTTGGGATAATGGTTCAATACATATTTTACAGCTCTGAAGGAAGGATAAATCAGACCTTTTTTTTTAGGCAGCAAGTCACTTTAAAACTGTGAAAATGAATATTAAGTGAGATCCTAAGACAACGTTTAAAACTAAAAAAGCAATCATTTGTCTGAATGGTGTATTTTATCAGACCTCTGTCCCACTGTGAAATGTGTTTAGGCTGAATTTCTTCACCAAAATGACTTAAAAGTAATCATTTGCACCCAGCACTTCAGCTAATAGAAGAATCCTCCCATCCAGAGCTGGCTGCCAGAAAAGTAATTTTAACATAGCATTTAATCTTCATCAAAGTTTTAGTGCTTGTGAGAGATGCCTTGCTGAGAGAACTGAAGCTATGAATGAGGAGGAGGAGGAGTAAAATGTGGGCCTGTGGCATACAAATGTCTCCTAACATCCTGCAGAGTTTTTCCTATGCTACTTTTGAGAAATGTCTCAAGGGACCGAAAACCACAGAAGTGCATGTGTCTCTATGTTATCAGTTGCTCTGTTTTCTGTCGCTGCATTCTGGCTCTTGAGACACACTGAGAAGCCATTTTCAACCTCTTCTTGACAGGCAGAGGGTGGACCTTGGAAGTACCTGTGGAAAACTACCATGGAATGTGATAGTTATTATCTCATTGGGACAAATTGGATCTACTGTGTTAGGATTCTTCCAACAGGTGGTTTTGAGGTGAGTCTAAGAGAGGTCTGTGCTTGCCAAGCATAGATGGTGTGTAAACCAGGCTTTTTTCTGCTCAGACTTTGGCCATCTGTCCAGAGTTTCTGGCTGTTTGACAAGCCAGAGGCAGCATGATCTCCACATGGGCTTGTAGATGCCTGAGAGAGCTGTTAAGTTACTTTGGGCAGTTCATGGAAGCTGTGAATGAACAATTGGCATATCAAAACTGAAGACTAAATATGGCCTCTTGGTCCTCCATTTTGAGATTAAAAGCTGTTAGGTAAAATTTTCTTTAAAAAATAATTTAGGGATAGACACAGAGGTCTTGAAAAAGATTTCCACCAAAATAGTCTTAAACATAAACTTCCCTAAATCTTTACATGCCCTCATTAAACTCTCACAACTGTGAAGATTAGCATTAGTACAAAAAGTAAAATAGGTATTCTAAAAGGGAAGATTATAATAAGTCATGATGACTGAGAACAATCCTTATGTAGGAAAGAGAATTATGTTTTTATATTAATGAGAAAAATTATCCAGCAGTTACTAGAGAGGTTTCTCAAGGCTGAGTCATTGGACAAAGATTAGTTCATGTTTTGCCTAATATTCAGGATAAAAGGGAAGGATGCTGTAAAACCATGTCTTGGCTGCACAAATCTGGAAGGCATCGTAACATAAAGGTTTGGAAAAATCTGCAGGAAAAATTGGATTACATAAAAACTGCAGAGAAATCAAGTCTTCTGCAGGCTTAGCTTTGTCTCCTTATTCAGTCACATCTATTACAGGATTAAATCCGATATATTTTATATTGGCTTCCTTGTCTTTAAGTATTTCTGCAAATTAATTAAGATTCTGAACAAGGAGTGGCCCACCATGGATGTTGATAGGAGGCACATCTGGAATATAATATAAATTTTTTTCTCTCCCATAAGTCTTTCATTTTATGCATATTAGGTGTTTGTATAGAAATTAATTAGGAATATCCACTTTTTTTTTCACGTTCTGTCCTAAAACCCAACCTAGCTTCACTAGTATGTTTTTTTTTTTTTAATATGCGGGGACTGGCTTAACAGTGTTGTTAACCTATGTTGGCTTCTTTGTCCAAAACTGAGGATTTAATTCCCCTTTAATTGCCTTTAATACACAGAGAAGAGAATGGACTTCTTCCTTTAGACATGTACATGCTTCTCTTACTTTTAGATTTGTTGTTATCCAAATCAGTCTCTTAAATGATTAAAATGCTTTCTGATCCAGAGCTCTGTCTCCCTCTCTGGCCTCTTTCATCTGTAAAATATATTTACAGATCTGCTTGCTGCTATCAAAGTACATTTTGACATCCTTAGATCATCTGACCCATTTCACTACTCATTGCTTGATCCTAGAGCTTGATCCTTATGAATCATATGAAATATAATTCCAGCCTGATGACTGTGTTCTTCTGTATTGATTTCCAGGGCAAATGTTCCATCACTTTTTTTGTTTTATTTTATGCTTTGGATTCTGGATTTATAATCCAGCATAAAATCCCTATTTCCTTATTCTTACATTAGTATTGTCACATATCAATTCTGCTTGGCTCAAATAACATGTTGACACAACATTTCTAAATTAATTATCTCACTGTTTGACTTGGCCAAATTTACTTTCTCTTAATGTTACTGGTTGCACTGCAAATGTTCAGAGTTCAGCTGTGCTTTTTTACATATTTGGGGAACTCCACAGGAAGATCCACTTGACTCAATGACCTGATGATCATATGGCAATGCCAATCCAGTCTCAGTCTGTAGTTTTAAGATGTCTCAGAGAAAGACCTGTTCATCCACAGCTGTGACAGCTGACAGAACATCCCAGTCCTAAGGGTCAGAGTACCACGTGGTCCTTTGTAATTACTCTGATGCTACCCTACCAGGTGTAGGTTAATGCAAGGGCCTGCATGCTTGAATGATCTCCATTATGGAGAAGTTCCCTTATAAATGTTGTATCCAATATTATTTACCATGTTAATTTCTCAAATGTTGGGTAATGACATTAGGAACATGGCAATCAGATTTTGGCCCCCTGTTATTATAAATATCTTACAAAGGGACCTAAAGACTGATGTAATGTCAGCAAATATGAAGATGATAATACAAAGAGATTCTTAGCTGTGAACACTCTTACGTAGAGTTTCCATACAATACACTGCCTTCCAAGAAAGCCAGTTGTGTGCTATATATAAAGGCAGGAAAAACAACTTGCCTTGAGAAACACTAAATCTGTCAATTTTGTATTAAGGAAAAACTAGCTTAAAACCATGATCTCTGACAGCAGGGAACAAGAATTACTCCTACATACCCCTGGCTACTGTGTTTAACAGCTCACTGCTTTAAGAAATAATGCACCAATTATAACAGCACAAATTCAACCACATCATCATAAACCAAACTCTTCTTAATTTTAGCCCCTAGGTGCCTGCTCTTAATATTATAATGATGAGATTACAATACAATGGTTTAGAAAGTACAGTGGGTATCAAAGTGCAACATTTACCCAATTAAGTGCAGTCAGATCTTGCTCACAACCTTACCCATTTCTTTCCACCATACTTTGTTTCTGTGTGTACATTTGTAAAAGCTATGGAGTATCCCTACCAGTTTTTCAGATCCATGGAATGGAGTTCTTTGCACAAAGCTGCAGGCCAGTTAATTTGCCAGTCTTGAGACTGAGTATTTAAATCTAATCTTAAGGAAATTTCCAAATTTTGAACTAATTTGTCGTGCATGATGTTGTCAGACTTGTTCTGTTCTAGTCCCAGCAAGACTTATGTTTCAGTGGTGCAAGAAATTAGTGCTTTAGCAATAGACCTGCACTTATGACTTGGAGATCATAGTGTCTACTGGTATCTTATAAATGTTCTCTGAAAGATGAAATATATTATTTAGCCTGTTACCTTTAGCTGTCAAAAACCTGAGGGACACTTCATCATGTTTCGAAGTCATAGGGAAGACCTACAGAAAGACATTCTAAATGTGATTTCTGTATTAATGGTCTTACTGACTTAAATTAAGCTGGTTGCAAAATCGACAGTTCTGATGTTGAGGTGGGGGACAGCAGTGGTAAATGAGCCCTTCTCATTCTGTTCAGGAATCTCTAAAGCAAGTGCCATGTTCCCACCCATACTCCAGTTGAAGCTGCCATAAAACCTGCAACAAGTCCCTTGGCTTAGCTGTCTGTGCTGGGAAATACATCTCTTCACATCACATGTAGTTACTGTACCTGTACACTCTGTAAAAGTGTGCAGTTTTTCCTGTATCGCTCCTCCTTCAGAAAACTCTCCAGAATAGTTCAAGGCTATTCACTCTGCTGTGAGGATTGTGTGTTGCATGGTGTCTACATACAGTACAAGAAAGAGAACTTGGCAAATTAGATTTGTAAGATCTTGCACCACCTTTTCTGCCTGTGAGTTTGAGATCAGTGGCTTCTATCTCTGGTAACTGATGAAGAAGGACTTATATAGCAGTCTGAAAGCAAAAGGTAGGAAGAGAAATTGATGTTAACAGACTCAAAAACTCATTCAAACTCCCCCTTTCCACCCCTAAAATCCCCAAACCAAACAAAAAATACCCCCAATAAAACAAACCCCAAATATCCAACTGACCAGCTCCGCCAACACACTGGATAAAACTCTAAAGAATGCATTCATAATAATGAGACTTTCAAAGTCTTGACCTACGGTGAGCTGGATGTTGGTGCACACAAAGCAGGCTGACTGCTCAGTTTTTAACAAGGCATTTCTGTCTATTCCCTTGCGCAAAAGCACACCAATTCACCTGCACACATTGTGCATGAAGTTGGGCTGCATGTGCCAGAACATGCTTGTGAATTCTTGACAGAGAGCAAAATTGGAATGTAAAGAAAATGGGTTTGCTACCATTTTACTGCTCATTGCTCACGTAGTGACTATTGTTTCTGATAATAGCTCACCTGTGGCATGCACATGGAATGCCTGGAAACCCATAAGCACATGCACTAGATATCTTTCCTAGCTGTACATTTACCAGGCTATGACTTCAGGGTTTTTTTTTTAAATAAATGAAGTGCGTTACAGTACAATTCCCTGGTAAAATAGCAGATAAATTCTGCCGAATGCTAGCATTAGTCATTTCTGTATTAATAGATCCTTCAATCTAATATTTGTGCTCTCCCATGAATATCTCCCAGATATTCATGGTTTGGCATCATTTCAGCTTTCATGCTGAGGACCTTCCTGGACTACAGCCAAGTTACTGAGTATGAAGGATTAAATTTGCCCTTGTTTCATAGCAAGGTTGTATGGGAGCATTCCAAGACTGATTTTCATAATTTGACAGTCAGGAAGAGAGTTGATGTATTTATTTCCTTTCTTTGTGCTCTCCTGGAAAGGACAGCCTGCCTCTGCTGCATCTTGAACACTAATCACCACAAAGCTTCTCTTCTGTCTTGCTGCAGGTGTGTGACAATTTAGATTAGTTGTATATGGTTAGAATAGCTCTGTGTAGTTGTCCTGCGTGGGGATGAATATGGCTTCTTGGATCTTACAGTTCCACATTTGGCCAGGACAATTCCAAATATTTTGCACCATCCTTTATTTTGTTTACATGGGTAGGGTGCAGGCACAGTGCTTTTCTGACTGTAAGAAACATCAGATAAGCCCTTTCAGTCCTGCGCATTCTGCTATAACAGCAGTACTAATTATTATCTAAATTATGAGATTTGTAGTGATAAGCATATAGAAATCTTTCCTGATTTTTTAAGAATTAAAATTTGAAATGTGAAATATATGCTGATTTGTTTTGCTGCCAGTTTATATTCAAGTTTAAAAGAAACCTGATGCTGTTTTTGATTGTGTTCTACATAGGAGCTACTTGCCATTTATAAGGGAATGTTATGGACACATTTTATGCATGTTTTTCATCCAACAGGCTGCAACAGACTTTTTTTTCAATTATTATTTTTTTTTTTGGACCTCTGAAGGTTAAACTCAACAGTCACTTTAAACTAGCAGAAATAAAGGCTGGTGCTGGTTACTTGGTGGTTCTGCTTTACCCCTCAGCCCAGACTCCTCTTCGAACTCTCTCTTTTGAGAACCTCTAGTCATGTTTTTCTGACTGTGTCTATTGCCTGACTGGCTGCTTGTATGACTGCATGGGATCCAATCTGCCATTTAAAAATGAAAATGGAGATTTGGCTGAAACACACTTTTAACTGCAGCTCAGGTATAGAGAAGCATGAGCTGTTCCATGATCACTGGAGGTATCTTGCTTCATAATTAGACAGTGCTGTCCCATATGGTACACAATGTGGACATTAAATGAAATGGATTTCCTCTTAAATGTTTTCTGGACACGGTGGAAACTGTCCTGGAAAGGATAATGTATATTTATTAACATTTTTTCAATCAGACTGTATCAGACACAGTAGGTATTTGGAAATTCAAAATGTGAGCAACGTGGGGAAGTGCTGCCCCAATTACATGTAGCCTGTAGGGTACCATGTAGGGAAGTAACCTAATTAAATGCTTAAGTTAAGCATCTATGCCTACTCTATTATTAATAAAGCTTCCATCAGGGCTCTACTTCATAGGGAGTTGTATTCCTAAATTAGGTGCTTCAGGTGAGGTGAGCCTTCCTTCCTGCATGTCAAAATCCTAAGGATTGTATTTGGCTATTTAAGAGCATAATTAAATGAGAAT
>NC_139482.1:59890576-59945576 GCF_008360975.1 Lichenostomus cassidix
AAAGCTAAGATTGCTGTCCAAAACTCCAATTGCTCTTTAGAATATATAACCATCACAAAAGTAAAATAATAATAAAGTAAATTAAATTGTTTCATGATTTATTTCCATCATATATAATTTCTATAAATCCACATTTATGACTATAAATTTGACCTGACAGATCCTTTGTAGATTAAATAAGGCTCAAGAGTTGCATAAAACTACTTCTATTCATTTGTCAGCTTTCATCCCCTGAAGTTGCACTGAGTCTTACCACCCTGTCTTCTTGAAAGTTTACTTTATTGCCCTGCCTTCTATGTCCTCACCCAACATCTTTCATTTGACTTTCCTTTCTGTTCTGTCTCCAGGCTTCAAACTTCCCATGCTCTTTTCAAGCCCAATTCTGTCATTCTTTTAATGTATATCTATAATCTGAGGCTCTGAAAGTTCAGGGAAGCTCAGGACAGGAAGAGCTGAGAGAATTCAGTCCATTTTTTTGGCGGCAGAACGACAAGAAGGAACCAGTTGGGTCTAGGAGAGATTTGACCTTCTCAGCCTAAAGGTAGCCACAAAAAGATGGACATCCCAGGGCATCAGAGCTGCAGATCTACAGCAATGTGGCTTTGAACAAGTTGGATATTATGGATAATTTTCTTTTTGAACAAGTTGAATATTATGGATATTTTTCATATAATATATATGAGTAAGGTGCAGTTTAGCAACATTTAAGTTCAGGAAGACTGCATTCTCTGTACACTGACCAGAAAGAGGTGGTGACCTGGAGGAAAGGATCGATGAAGTATGTGATTTCAAGGAAATTATTGTTCTAGGTTTCTCAGTTTTCTATTCTTCCCAAGATGACATCTTCATAATTCCTAAAGATGTATTACTGAATGAATAATCTATCTCATGGAAAGAGTAATGTGTGATACTTGATAACTGTAGAAAGCTTTTTCTTCCTTGTCATTTTTTTATATGAACAGTGATGTAGGAACCTGCCTCTCACCAATTTAATATGCATGAAATTCTAAGGTTGATATCAAAATAATTTTCTCCAATGAATGGTGTGGTCTTTCAGTTATTAGTGTCAGGTATTGTCTTACTACTAGGACCATCCTATTCCATAAATCTAATTTGTCTAATCTAAACTGTCCAGCCTTGTAATTCTGATCAATTGTTATCATTTGGCAAGACTGTGAACATTTTCTTTAGCATTGTCTTACATTTGCACAAAGCTGAGTGAATATTTGGGCTATTAATAGTTCTTAAACATGCAGAAATAGGAAGATTATGAACCCTGAATTCTTGAAATTGCCCTGTTAAATCTCTGCAGAGAATCTCAGTTCAGAACTTCCTGAATTTCTTGGTATAAAAGCAGAATATGTTTCCCACCAAATGAAACCCCTTCTGATAGACTGGATTATTTTGTTTTACAGATATGAGCCAAGTGCTCACATACCTCGATCCATCCAAGAAACCTCATTCAAATGAGAGATTTTTCAGAAACTGTCACATTCTCAGTGTACACTGGACCTGCTGATCTTTATCAACTGGATGTAAAATCACAGAATCACAGAACAATCTGAGATGGAAGGGACCCATAAGGATCATCAAGTCCAACTCTTAACTGAATGGCCCATACAGGGATTGAACCCATGAGGTTGGTGTTAGCACCATGCTCTGACCAACTGAGCTGGGCTCAGGGTCAATAGATCAGTTTAAAACACCTTCAAGTAAAAGAGGACTCACTGCTGGAGTCACACCACCACAGCTCTGCAGTTTCCAGTCTTGAGGTACCTCTTACACTTCAAACTGGCTAGATATAGTGTTCTTGCTGTTTTCTGCTTGCCATACTCATAACCAAAGTGTAAATTCCATCATTAGTCATCAGAAAATTATCCATATACCTATGTACCTTTCCATACACCATGTTGAAAGCTTCACAGATTGAGTCGTTTATCTGCCTTAAGGAAAAATAGTATTTGTTCCATATCTTAAGCAGGACAATGTGTCCAGGACTTGAACAGAAAACTGGACTCTGTTACTCACTACCTGGCTTTGGGTAGCATTTAAAAAGGTCTTTCCTCTTACCTCTGTCAGGTGTAATGATGAAATTTGCAACGATCTTTTGGGAGCTGTTTGTGAGAAGAAAGAAAAATGTAGATGTATCATTATTACTTATGATCACATAAAACAAAAGGCAGCTGTTTTTTGTTTCTTTGCTTCCTGCCCTCTCCCTTCCACCTCTTAACAACCTCTACACTGCCAGCTTCCTTTACTTTCTTTCACTCTCTTCTTATGTACACACATCTATTCCCTGGTTGAGTTTCTGCATGCCAGTGTGCAAACTAGAATGAACCTTCTCTGCCTAAATTTAACTAATCTGGAAACAGGAGTTCTTAATGGGAGTGCTGACACAACCTTAACTAAAGCAGTGTGAACACGTTGCTATAATTTATAGTGTCAGTCTATGTTCCAAACAGTTTCTCTATATACTGTGTGCTCCACTCAAACAGGAAAAGAAGGCACTACAGTGAATTATTGTGTAATTAATCATTTGACCATGAGGGACTCATTTACTAATTAAAAACGTAAAAAGAGTAAATTGAAATAACCAGTGACTACTAAATCATGTCTTTTGACATGTCAGCAGCATTGTAATATATCATAATGTATCAGTCAGAGACATACAGATTCTACATATTCTGTTACCTTTCACTTCAGAGCTGCCAAAATAATTCATTATACTTCAAATGCAGTTCCTAGTGTCATTCATGCAACCACCATGGCGTGGTAAATTGAGATACGAGATACCACTCAGGTTGATATATGTGCATAGTAATAGTCAGAAATGTAGGATTCTCTGCTCTGCTGACTGTGCCAACTGTCTCTCAGCCTATCATAGCCGGACAGTTCTTCTATGATCTCTGGGAAATGTAACTGTGGCTTAGAAGTTTAGATTTTGGGTCTGTCTAGATATTCCTGTCTCTGGAGCATTTACAGAGGATGGAAGAGACCTCTGCCTTAGCTAAAGCTGCATTCATGGTTTGGTGTACTGGCACAGGCCTGTCTTCACTGGTAGATTAAGGAGCCCTAATGTGTCCATGGAACTGTGGATTGAAGGATTTGGCATATTGCAGTGCTCCAGTGCTCCACATCTACTACTACACATCTGCTACTCCACATCTGTGGAGTGGTGTAGAAGAACTGGTAGGACACCTGAGACAGAGACATCCTAAATCATCACAAATTACTCTGCACTCCTGAGTGTGGCTATTGAGGTACAGATCTGCACAGACATTATGTGGTGTGACTTTTTTAATCGACCACAACCTTTGGCAAGAACTCAACTTAGAGGTTTTTAAGCAGTGATGGAAATTTCTGCGCTGTTTTGTTTTACAATGGGGGTCAGAGAAGGAGGATACAATTTCCTATTATTGGTATTAACTTAAAAACTTCTGCATTGTAAATTTTGTACTCTGAAGCTGTGTTTACTTTGTGTGGGTAAAAGATGGAGATGCAACTACAGCTCCAAAAGGCTTGTAGATATGTGAGAAGTACAGTTCTCATTTGGAAAAGAGCTTAACAAAACTACAACTTTTATTTTCTTAGATTTGGTCTGTGTGCAGCAGAAAGCTTATCTACATCCCATTTTGGTAGAAAGATTTTTAGTATGATTTTATGTAAAATCATCCAAAGGAATAGAGCTGGAGTCTCTTCTTTTAAAAATAATATTGAATTTATTTGCTTAGCTTAAGTTCGAATGGATCAATTACTGCATTTGCATACTGATCCATTGAAGAAAATAGATAGTGCTTGTAAGTAGTGTGGCTTGTGAGTTCTCTATTGACATTGGAATACAAATGAAAAAGATAATATGCCAGTTTAGCTTTCATGTTCCAGGTTTAGATTCCAGGCTTGTAGCAGGGATTTTCATTTTCTTAACTGGAGAGACAGATTGACTTCTAGAAGCTGTTGTTAGACAAAAAAATGTGCAGTCTTATTATGATGTTTCCATCAAAACAGTTTGCTTCAATAAATGCTCAGTAGTCTGGACATTGATGAGATTAAAGATTTCAGGTATTAAAGTTTTCATTCAAAACCTGCTGCTTCATTCCCAAGTTGGGATCTTTTACATACTAGAATTATAAAAATTATTTTCTTCTTAAACCTTTAATTCATCAATTTATACTAATCTTGAAAGTAGAAGGAAAAGAAACTATATTTTTGCCGCTGGACATTAAGAAACAAGTAATAATTTTTCATTGAGTGGATGTGTATTAGATTTTGCTCTGAAGAGAACCAGAAGTACAAAAAAACATGAGTTATTTGCTACTCCTTAAAAGTATGAGGGGGGAAAAATATGTTGTGGGGGGAGAAGTTTTATCTGTTTCATGACTATAGCACGATAAATAGTTCTCTTTAGAAGAATCTACTAATATACAAAAATACTGAATTATCATTAATTTTCTAATATTTGTTTGAAGACAACCTTGACATTACTATGGAAAATACTGTGATGTTTAACTTTTAATTTCTAAGGTTTCATGCTTAGTCTATAATAGCAGTTTGTGTTAGCAAACATGTTGTTTAATAGTTATCTGCTCTCTCCACTTGTCTTCAAATATTGTGATTTAGATAGAACTGTAACGCACAAGAGCAACTTGTCCCCAGAGCATTATTCAGAATATAAATTAAGTGATATTATAACAAAGCCCTCACTTAGCTCAGCATAATGAATATGAAACATCATGTACTAGTGACCAAGGTCATGGTATGAGAATGAATTACTCTATTAACTTCTCTTTTAAGTAGCATTAGAGATAATAAATGAAGAGATTTAATGGGATTCTGATAATATTATTCATGCAAAAGTAGCATACTTTATCTTGCTAAAACAATTAAGATCTGTTTTGAAGATATTTTACACTTTGGAAATATAAGGCTTAGAAGTGTTTATTGCATGTTGCAGAATGCATCAGCATTAGCCAGAAATGCAGATAATCTGATAAAAATCGAAAAGCTGATTTGTATACCATGCTAATTCAGGATCATCTCCTTGGCCCTAGGTACTGTCCAAATGCTCCATAAGATTATGCCAAGCTTTAGTGATATTAGATTAAATTCAGTTCTTTTGCTTATAACTTTTTTTCCACAAAAGAAAATTACATCCATCATTCCTCTCTATAAACCCTCTTTAGCTGCCTGCTAAGTAGTATAGAATATCGTATTTTAAGCCTGGTATATTACTTTTTTTTTTTTTATCCAGACATATTTAAGCCTCCTTTCAGTTATACTGAATATTATTTCAGGGATAGAAAGTTTTGTTATTATTGTGATACCTCTGTATCTGAATCATAAAGAGACTTAGTAATTTGCCATGTGTTCCATAGCATACTCACATGTGTTTAAGGAAAATGTAAGAGCAGCTGATAAGAGATTACTCTTCAGTTTGCAAATGATACCACTGAATGGAAACTTAGTGCTATATTTCGTTTTCCAGGAATTTTTTTTTTCTTTTTGTGGGTGTTGTTTTTGTTTGGGGGGTTTGGGTTTTGGTTTTTTCCTTTCATTTCCCAAATGTTTTTTATTAGTTATTTGTATTGCTATTTAAAAAAATAATTAGATCAGAATAAAATGAAGATGGAAAATTCTGAATTTTTAGGGTGAAATCTGCTGTTAAAATACAGCAAAATGCGTAAAGAAATCTTGCCACAACGTGAGTGTGGACAAAGGTAGTGTACCATGGACAGATCAACTGTGCTCCCAATCAAGTGTCCTCAGGATTTTTACAGGAAAATGTTTTTCTTAAGGAAAAACATAGTGCAGAGTTCAGTGTACCACAGGTCTATTAATCTGTGAGCACATACTTTTGGGTAGTGCAAAAACCAGTACCAAACCTGACCCTGCTTCCAGAGAAATGCAGTGCATTAAGTTGAGACCACCCTTTCTTTTTTGAGGGAGAAATGTGGATGTTGAAATTTTTTGCTCTGCTTGTTCATTTCAATAATATCTCAATCTGTAAAATGACACAATTCTCACTGCACTTCTCGTAAACTTCTTCTGAAGCCAGGAGAAATACTATAATTTCGCTTTTTTTGGATAAAACAAGTAAGAACAAAAGTCTTGCCCATTGTGATTTAGTATGTAGGCGATCCAAACTTAGAAAACTCTTTAGTGTATTCCATGTGCTTGCCAACTTGCATGTTTGGAAAGATTGTAAGCTAAATGCTCTCCTGAGAGCTCACAACAATGCTTAAATGTCCTGACCTTTTAAATATACCGAGTATGCACCTTTTTATCTTGTGTCAGGTCTTTTTGTGTGTCATCTTACTTAAGACTTAATTCAGATTATATAACAGGCTTGGGAATGTTTGCATTCTGCATTTTGGAGAGGTAATGCAAGAACAGGTTCATCCATGTGCGCTGTTGGGAATATCTGCTGTCCAGTCAGCTGTTTCCCTACACACAACACTTCCACTGGGGAAGGGTAGCAGGATGGCTGTTTTAGCTCAATTAAGTTTCAAGGGATAGTTTGGTGCATTTATTGCATTTCAATTTGCAGAAAAATTCTGTGCTCTCCGACTCTTTTCAAAAGCAGAGTGCCCTGGGGAAAATAAGCTATTGTAATTAAGACTGTAACATATCTCTTCAAAGCACAAGGTAGAGCCAGGTAGAGGAGCATTCTTGTGCTATTTGCACCAGGTTTTTAATTATGCTTAACGTGACCAAATCAACTTGATCCAGCATCACTTTTGCAAGTATAAATAGACCTAAAGTTTCAAGGGTAAGATCATGTTACACCTCAACTTACAAAATGTGTATGTATGTGACTGAAGCAGATTGAAGTATATTAAATAAGCCAAGGGCCATGTGTCCCTAGGATTGGTGGAAAAGGAATTAAAGTATTAGTTTCTTATATTTTATGATTAATGTTCTTCTTTGCATAAGACCTGAAAGCCTAGCTAAGATCATGAAAGGCATGTTGGGTTAAATATTTCTTTGCTATAAAGTATCATCATTATATCTCAGCTAACTCTAACAAAATCCCTAATATCTATGCACGTCTGGAGCCAAAATAGGTCAGCTCATGGGGTATTGCATTATATTTTATTATTTAAACTTTAGGTGATTAGTTTAGCACTTAAAAGCTTTGGAAAGAATTAGATTACTCTTCTTCCCTTTATCCATAAGCAAACTGACATGCAGATGGACACTGGGAAGACTTACTCCACGATTTCTTTCAAGGCTTTTCCCAAAAGTTAAGGGCTGTCATTTTTTCCCGTCTGTTAATTTCAGTCCATTGTGAAAAATAAACCTATGATGAGGCTATCTTTCCTGATTTTGAAGAGAAGGCCATATTTTGCCTGCAGTCTCAGAACAGACATTAAAAACATGTACTAAGTGAAAGAGAGGGAGAAAAAACTACCTTTGTCTAGATCTGGATTTAGGTAACAGAAAGCAAATGGGAAATAACCTGATTCCAACAACTTCCAGAAGGATTTTATTCATCAGGGAGTGTTGTTTCTCTTGTATATACAAGGAGGACTTAAGAAATAATTGGATATGATTTAATTAGTTACAAGCTCTGTTACATTCTGAGAACTTTTATTCATGCTCATAAAACGCAGGAAATGTTGGAATTGAATTATATGCTCTGTAGTTAGCTGATTGTCAAAAGATCTGTTCTGCAAGATGATTTTCTCGGGGTTCCATTGAGGTTCACAGTCCTTTAATTTGTTAGATTTTCTTTCACAGCTTGTTTTAATTTATGCATCAAAATGGATGATGAGTCTGTCATCTGATAGAGGTGTATGTGATTTTAAGGATACATCTTTTTGGGTTAAGTTCATAGCTGAACTTTATGCCCACTACTGTACTGAAGTCAAAATTGAACATGATCAGAACCCTTATCTACTGTACCACATTAGGGGTCAGGAACCTGAGGTGGGCTAACAGCACAAGTGAGGAAAATATAGAGGTACAGACCTTTTTCTTTTAGGAATTATTAAAATATCGATAGCTTTTGAAAAGTAACACATTATTAGTTTAATCCTCTTTTCCTCAAAAGAGCTTCATTTATTAATCAGCCTGTTATATGTTGTAGAAGTAGGTTGTGGAAATAGGTGCAAAAGCTGTGGGACTTTTGAAAACCATCTGAACTGAAACTGGTATGTTCAAGGGACTTTACAGAAAATATACACACAATTAAATTCTTGGGAAGAAGAGAGGGTGTGGATCACACTAGCCCTTTTGATATAATGAGAAGCAAGTGACTGTTTTGTTTTAGTCTCTGTTGGGAGTTGAATCAGTGATTAAACCCATTTGAGGACCCTGATTTGGACAGAGATGTGCAGAAAAACAGTCATTTGGAACTGCATAAGGGAACTAACCAAAGTCATCTCAGAATCAGCAGGATTTAGTAGTTCTTATCTTCATGTTTTCATGCTGCTACAACGCTTAATTTTATTAGTGGAAGTGTTCAACTTCTTTAAAAAATCAACTCAGACAATAGGAGAATGCTGCTTTAGTTTTTTATTTACTTAAGCATAGAGAGTATAGAGAACATATAAAAGTAGAGGGCTTTTTCCTACTATTTTGCTGTATTTACATTAGGAAGACCAATATTTTCCTAAATTCTGACCATTCTCATTTCTTATGTTTTCATGCCTCTGGTTATCAATATCTGAAGAGTAATTTTTTTCTTTGTCATGTATCACAATATCAGCCTTGCACCTTCCTCAGATGCAAACAGGATGCTGCTTAATAAATAATAAGGTCCTATTTAGTTATGCATCATGAGGGAATAAACAAGGAATTAATGACTTCTATCTTTACTGAAATATACATTTCTGTAACCCATTTCCTGTTTTCCATAAAAGATTGTCTCATCAGAACACTTATTTCTTGACAAATGTGTAAAATGACTGTTTTAAAATACTTTTTCTAATAATGAGGGAATGTGAAAATATTTTCTTTTTATATCCTAGTCAGAAACACTTTTGGTGGATAAGTAAACCCAGATAATGCTAGTAACTTCTAGCTAGACTTGATCTATAGCTCTCATTGAGTCAAGTCTGAAGAAAAATGGTTCAATACCTTAAAAGTAATTAAGACCTTTATCTGAAAAACAGTTATATATGTGCTTAATGTAATGAATGTAAATAATCCAATTGACTCAAATGGGAATATTCATAAGCATTAAGTTAGGAACAATTTGCAGGATCAGGAAGTAAAATCACCCATTTTGTGCCAAGTGTTGTATAAATTTTCTGTGGGTTTCCCCTGTGTTTTGGGGACATAGAATAGGTTTTCTATATACTAGGGACATCTTAAATCCAGGCTATTTAATTTGGCATCTGCTATTTTCTCTGATTATGGTGAACTGAAGCATGTGAAGTAAATGTTACAGCATCAAGATTCTCTCATTTCTGGACCACTCTAAATTCTTGCTCTGATACATGAAAATGTAAGCTCAGGACAGTGTCAAACCACGAACGTATTCCCAGACAAGCTCTTGGACCCTGTCAAATCTATAGAAGTTTTGTTATTGACTGTAAGGTCTTGCTTTCTCTCCAGGCTTCCTGCTTCAATACACTATTAGCTGTCTTGCTTTCTTTCCTATTTATGTAGAATGAATGGGAAAAGATACTTAGGTTTTTAATCTGTAGTTCTACACATATATCACATATGAAATCTGTGTTTCAAAATCTTAACTTTAGGTTCATTTCATATTTTTTTCCTTTTCTGAAAATGGCCTAAAATTTAATAGCTCGCATGTATTTATACAATAGAAAAAGATTAAAAAATACAAGCATTCTGAAGAATCCAATGATAGGAAAGATTCCTTACACCTTTTCTAAATTGCTATAAACTTGCAAATTGAATTAAATTGTTTTGTTTGTTTCATGCATAATTGACAAGGTGACAATTAACTACATGGTACATTGTCCTTTGCCTCAGGTACATAACACTGAATTTGTGTGCTGAGAAAATAAAAGGAATGAAATGGTGTGCCCAAATTCAGAAAAATCAAAGCCAACAAAAAATTAATTACTTTGGCTTCAGCTGTTTCATTCCTACCAGTTAACCTAGGCATCTGCATTTAGTCCTAGTTAGTGTGCATGATTTCTGTTTAGTATTTTGTAAAGCAGTCTTCATATTGGACAGTAAATAAATAACAAACCTCTGTAGGGATTAAAAATCAAATCATAGAAATATCTAAAACACCCAGGGAAGTTACAAAGTTGAGCTGGAATGAAAGCTGTTTTCTTATTTTTGTATAGTTTAGGTCCTCCATTTGGATGACCATACTGGCAATCCACAGCAGCAACATGTCTCTTTCCACACCTAAAATGCAAACAACTGTCTTGCTTTCAATAAATGAATGGACACAAATGGAATAATGGGGGGAAATTGTTGAAAATTAAATTAAAGATATCCTCTCTAGACTCTCCATCAAAACTTGTACAAACATGGCTGGTAAAGAAGCAGATATACAATATGTATCACAGGTGACCAAAATGTGAAAATGAAGAAATAGAAAAGCTATTATCCTTAATTTTTTTAATAGAAGATTAAGTTGTAATTAGGTAATAAAAAATATTACAAAAAATGTGTGATCCCAAGAGAATTCACAACATCCTGATGTCTATCATCATTGATTTGAGTGTTGCGATGGGTCAAGGAGAGACAAGGTCATGAAGCCAGAGCAATGAGGCAACATGCATAGTTATAGATTTAGAGCATGCTTGACTGTTATGTTCTTGATATTTCTATTGAGAATGGCAAGCACATCACAGTCTACTGTATTGCTGTCAGTCATAACATTCTTTGCATTCTATCCTTATCGATAATTTTTTTTCTTGCAGGAAACAAAACCAAGGATATATTCTGTAGAAATGCAAAATAAAGCACCTTGAAGATTATCTTCTTTATCCAATGACATTTTTTAATGTCTAAATTTTGGGCTATGCCTATTTGAGCTGATGTTAATTTTATCTTCTCTTTTAGTTTGCATGATCAAGCTGTGTTCCTTGCAGTAGAGTTGCTGGCAAAATGGATTTATACCTCTTTTTTTCCCAAGGAAAGTTAGAGATTAGGATGTTTGGCTCTAAAAATCTACAGTTGGAAATAAATAAAAAAAAATCATTGCTCCTCTTTCTTTAGCGAGTAAACAACATGTGTGCAAAAATTAAATTGATTGTGTAGCTAATACAAATGTTTTATCTCTCCCCCAGAAATTCCAGGTATGGAGATGTAATTGAAATCTGGAGGGTGAGGGTTTTTTTAAAGCATTGTCCTTGTGGATTCATTTGTGGCACTGGCTGTCTGCAGAGTACAGATTTTAGCAAAGCTCTTTTTGTGGTGTTTACTTCCCGTTGGCAAAGGCAGGCACAAAGGAGAAGGAAGTCATGTCTGCTGTTGCCACCTTCTTGAGCAGAATATGAATGCAGTCACAGGCTCTGCATGTCACAGCTGTATGTCTGCAGGAGCCTTTGGCCAGGAGAATAAATTCTCTAAATGACGATTGGCGAAAGAGAGCAAGCAGCAGTCTCAACGTGAGATATAAGAAAGCTCCATTTTATTTCACCAAACGAGAAACTTATATACTGTTACAGATGTTTCTAATTATAGCTACACACATATCTGCAGTCTGTTCTCACATAATCAGGGTTTTTCCTGATGACTCCCTTATTCTTTTCTCATAACACTTTTGACTCCGTATCTTTTCTCATAACACTTTTGACTCCCTATCTTTTCTCATAACATTTTTCTCACAGCCCAAAAACACAGCTGTGTTCCCAGGTTTAAGCTTCTCGTGACACTTTACTAGGATTTTTACTGAGGCCTGCCTATGCTGAGGCTTTGCTCAGGCCTGCTCAACTAACACAAGTTTTGCTGGAAAACTGTGTTTTCCAACATCTAAACTCTGTCTTTCAGCCCTCCCTGGATTAATACAGTGTCAGTTATAATTTCATCCACAATCTTTATCTGGAAATGCAACTCTTTCCTGCTTCTGTTGTATCATTACAATTAGACAAACATAAACTATAATAATCCCTTGTCCTAGTATGCTGGTGGAGACAGACGACTATATAAAAGGATGTATCTATTTCAGGTAGTGTGTAAATCCTTGCACTTGAAGGCACCTCAAGGAACACTTCAGGCAAAACCTAGAACCTTTCTCAACACTGCTGTCATTTTTAATGAATAGTCAGATTTCCTCTTTTCTCCTCTTTATATCAAAACTTGATTCCACAGTGATGAGAATAAAAGACAATAAATTCTCCACTTCCCTCTCTAAATAGAAAATTAATGTGCTTTAAGTCAGATGAATAAAACTGGTTGTTCTCCAAGCATTCAGACAGTATAACATCAATGGAAGTACTTGTGTTTGTGGGAGATGACTCACAACTGTCTCAAATTAAAAAGTCTAATGTACTGCGGAAGGAGATGTAATTTTGCTATTAATATTTTGAAAAACGGTAATTTTCTTAAGTACTTCTGTGTTTTCTGAGTCAGAAAACACTGACTCAGTTGCAAATAGAAATTATGGCACTGTTTACTTTGTTTGTGGTGGAATGTTTCATTTTTATTTTTTTAATGTTGGATTTAAATATTAAAACCTTCATTAAACCTTTTGATTTCATTAACCTGAACAATTTCCAAATTTTGAGTTCCTGTCACCATTTTAATTACAAATTCAATTTTGAAATCTTTTTCTCCTTTTAAACAGAAGACAGTAACTTCATATTTAAATAAAGCTTATATTATTCTAATTCTTTTTGCAGATGACACCAAAGTTAAGGTACATAAAGGAGCAGAAAGATCCAGTGGCAAAAAAAGTCTGAAGGGAATTAAGTCATTCCCACATTATTCCAAAATCTGCAGCCTGATATTTAAAATAAAATTCGGAAAAAAAATGTCTTCATAATCCTTTTCTAATAACATTGTTAAAGACAGAGCAATAGAGGATTCAAGTCATTTGTAATTTGTCAACAACAGCACTTCTTTTTTTTGAATATTATTATTTATATCCTTTATTTTCAGTTAATAACAGTGAGAATAAATGACTGACCTCTTCTGACTCTTGATTATTTTTTCCCTTTCCTTTCTTGAAGACATTAAGGTTGCGTTTTCAGAAAATAGAAAATAAACTTGTATTGTTGTCCTTCATTAGCTATTAGCTTACTGGGAATTGCAATAGGAAATACTTTATTTTTGTTTGCTTGATTTCTAAATTATAAGAAGAGGAATGAAGACTGATAACTTAAAAGTGCTTTTACAAGTTATCCTCTATTGTTGTGCATGCTTCTCCATATTTTCCTGATGTTTGTTTATTTTCAAATGAAACCAATATAATATTTTCAGTACCAACCTTGTAAAAGATAAGATAGCATGTTCTGGAAAATGGGGAACATAAAAACACTCTTGCCTGAAGTAGGAGAAAAACCAGTTAATTTCAATCCTGATGACAGTTTCTCGGTGAACAATAGTCTCCCAGAATTGACATGGAGAAGTAATGAATGAATGAAAGGAGAACTGAGTTACAGATGCACTTTGCAATCACTTTAGAACATCGACACTCTTCCAGCCAAAATACTATTAATACGTGTGTCAGCACAGTGAGTGAATCTCATAGTGTGAACGCATTGGAACAGTTCAGGAAAGAAAATGAAGAATATCCTCAGGGACAGACTTTTCTTTTTCTCTGAGAGACTCTTCATTATTCAGGCATTGTGATACTTTTCCTTTATTTGTGTAAAGATTAAATTGCACATGATTTCTAATGTTTCTGCTACTTCAACTGTCATAGGTCGATGACCTTCATGGAAGTGAGATAATAGATACATCGTCTGTTGTTCAGGCAAGTGCTGTTCTTCCACAGCCCAGTACTTTTCTATTGTTACAAGTCGAAAGCAATTAAATAAAAATACAAGAGAAAGTTTCTAGAGTATCTTTAGTATTTCATATATGTCCTTTTGTGACTGTCATTTAACATTTATATGCGATATTATCTAATGTTATAGTGACCTAGAAGCGTACACTGAGCCTCTTCTACATGGCTGAGACAACAAATTAGTGAGAGATGTCTGTGTGTACTCAGTAGTGCAGTTTCTGGGAAGGAGCCCTCTATTGTTTGAAATCTGTAATCCAAAGACTTACAGTTGATGTGTTTGTCCTCATGTGTGTTACTATGACTGCTAAAATCCTATCCAAATAATTTTTCTTCATATTGCTTTACATCCTAATTGGCAAAGAAAAAGGTCCCTATCTCTGTATTGTAGTTATATTGCATAAAAAATCTGCACTATGCATACCATGAAAGTACTTTCATTTACAATAGAGATGTTTTTTTCACTTCAGGATAACCTTTACTTATTAGTAATTTTGAGTTTGTATTTTCATTTCTTAGCAGTTTGATCAATATTTGGTTTTGGCTGGCATTGTTGAAGTGGTCAAAACAGACAAACCAACATTGAAGGTGTATTTAGATGAATGTGAAGGATGGCAGGTGTGACATTGGTGCTGTAGAGAATACTATTGAATGTTGCAAAGGGCAAAGGTCCTACACCAGAAAGTGCATTCTATAGTTTGTGTACCTCTTTATTGACTTTTTTTGTTTTTCAATTTTTGCATGTTAGTCATGGATACAGTTATGGATATGCCAAAAAAACTGGATACAGTTTTAATATTATCCATAATCAACTTCTTAGATGACATTCTGCAAGTGATTTATGGCTTTTGTTATGGATATTGAAGAAAGGTCAGGTTAAAACAGGATTAAAAATAATGTTGGGAAATGAATGTATTGATACCCTAGAATTGGCTTTTCAAAGGATATATAGATAAGGAAAATAATCCCATTTTTGAACCTAGAAAGAGCTTCCTACAGTCACTTTACACTGTTATTTCACTAGTAATTCATAACCAAATATCCTATCCAAAAAGCCCTCATTTATTCCAAATATTTGTAAACTTAAGCATGTTGCACAAGGACAAGGCACAACTGTTTTCCTTCTAATACTGGATGTATGTAAACCATCCTTTTTGACAATTAAGCATCATCTACCTAATGCTTATTAGAAGACAGTGGTGCTACTAAGATGCACTGGTTAGTATTACTTTTTTATGATGCCTGGTTTTGTTTCAATTAGTCTTTAACTACAACAAAATAAGAGCTCTTCAGATGCTGAAGAGGATGAATTTCAGTTCAGATAACATTAGGAATGGAAAGTTGTTATGAAGTACTCAGGAATTTTATATGTTTTATTCCTATTTTTGTAACCATGTCATTTCTATAGCAATTAGTGATTCTAAATAAGTATTCTCCTCATTCCACATCCTGTTTATAGGAATAGTAGATGTTGACAGCATATATCCTTTAGCAACAGATGGAATTACTTGAATATCATTCTGCTATATGTGTATTAAAAATATTAGCTCAGTGTTTTAGTATTTGATCTGGTGTAATGTTTTTATTAGATTTGAGCAACATTGCATCTCTCTAAGCTGAACTTTCTTTAAAGCAAGACACTTGGAGTTCACACAAGCATTTTGTTGGTTGTAGGTAACCTACTCAGGGTACTTTAGGCAGTGCAAAAGAGAGCAGTGCTTTTGTTTCTCCAATGCATGCATATTATGCATTTGAAAATTATATTATGCATTATGCATATTATGCATTAAGGAGTTGTATATTAAATCAGTTGTGAGAACTCTAATAATGACAACAAAAATGATTGTGATTGATATATATAAACAGAATTTCTTGAATGCAGCTGAGAACAAAGTGTTGCAAAAACAGGCATCAGAGGAATACTCTTTGTACTTCATTCAAATCAAGGAAATAGGATTGGTTCTAAACTTCTATGAGAGGTCTCTGGGACAAAATTTTTCACAGTGCTGCAGGGAATTCTTTTGGATGTGGCCTTCAGGTGACTGCTACTTTTTAGATTGCTCTTCTAAGAAGTCTTTTAGTGATAAACATGCTTACAAATAGCCTAATTTAAGGGTAGATGTACACATTCATTTTAACTAAACCATATTCACGTCTGCAGCTTTTCCTGGAAAACTTCACTTTCTCACCATAGAAGCACATCAATCTAATTCTTGAAACCCTTCTGTACCTCTATATCCCATAAAGAGAGCTGTCTAGTACCAACCCTTTTCTACTGAAAACCCAGCTTTTTAGAACATGTCTATTTAGTAGGAATGTAATAAATTGACTCAGCCAAAACTTGGTAATGGTATGTTACTCTACCTTTCAAAGATTTTGATCACAAGAGATGATGGAGCTTGCAGTACTGTTGAGATTAATGTCATTTGAATAAAATTCAGCTTCTTTATACACGAAGAAGCCAAAGAAACCTAGTTATACTGACAATCACTCCTGTATGCCTGATTTTTCTCATCTCAAATATATAGGAAAGCAGGTACTATAATTTTTATTATTGGGACTTGCTTAATGTTGAATAATAGGGTATTTTCTTCACCAACATAAGCCAACATAATTTTCTGAGTTATATGCAGTCTGTGATGTCAGCAGCTTACTTATTATTTACCTATGGTCTTGACCTTGGCCACCTGCCAGTTGCCCACCCAGCTGCCCTCCCTCTCTCCCTCCTCACCAAGATGCAAGGAGAAAACAAAATGAAAAAGCTCATGGGTCAAGATAAAGACAGGGAGATCACTCACCAGTTACTGTCACATCTGAAGCAGACTCAACTGAAACAGACTCAACTGCAGTAACTAACCAATATTCAAAGATACATTAGTATTTATTTCCAAATTTTTCAGTGTATACATGCATATATTTCATGAGTACTAGGTAAATAACACTCTTAAAAATCTAAAAATCCATATAATATATACTGATTCAGAATAAAGATCTTATTTTTCTTAACATCTATACCAAAAAATCTCGCCTAATTAGGACTCTCTGTGTATATTTTTGCCTCTTATTACACATGCATAGAGCATGGGATTTGTTAATAGAATACAAAATAAATATATAAAGTCACAGCTTGACACACTTAACCAGGAGCAAAGCATATTCTGCTTCTTCCTCCTGCATTTCTATTTTCTTCCTAAACCAAAATATCTCATTGATGAATCCTCTTTGGATTGTGTCTGAACGAAACATAGATTTTGCCTTTACAACTGTCTTGCTGATCACATATCTCCTGGTCTTGTTAGAGTGGGAAGGTTAGTTTTCTCCTTACTCTCTCTCATGGAATTGCACCAGATTGTAGTTACTCCTAGAGGATCCTGGATGAACACTTTGTTTTCATGGTTTTACAAAATTACAGAATGGGTCAGGTTGGAAGGGACCACAACAGATCATGTGGCCCAGCCTCCCTTCTCAGGCAGGATCTTCCCAAAGCACATTAGACAGAATTGCATCCGGACAGTTCTGGAATATCTCCAGTGAGGGAGACTCCACATCCTCTCTGGGCAATCTGTTCCAGTGTGTGGTTACACACACAGTAAAGAAGTTCTTCCTCATGTTCAGGGCAAACTTCCTGTACATCAGTTTCTGCCCATTGCCTCTTTTCATACTGCTTGGCACCAACAAGAAGGGCCTGAATCCATCTTCTTGACACCCTCCCTTCAGATATTTACAGACATTGACGTGTTCCTCTCTTAATCCTCTTTCCAAGGCTGAACAAACCCAACTCTCTCAGCCTTTCCTTGTAAGAGAGATGCTCCAGTCCTTCAATCAACTTTGTTGCCTTCCACTGGACCAACTCCAGGAGCTCCACTCCTTGGACCCACTCCATGTCTCCCTTCTCCTGAGGAGCTCAGAACTGGACACAGCACTCCAGATGTGGCCTCACCAGGGCTAAGTAGAGGTGCAGGATCATCTCCCTCAACCTGCTGGCAATGCTCTTCCTAATGCAGCCCAGGACACCATTGGCCTTCTTGGCCACCAGCACACACTGGTGGCTCACGGACAGTTTGTTGTCCACCAGGACCCCCATGTCCTTCTCTGTGGGTCAGTTTTTTTTTTTCCCCAGCACTTCAGCCCCCAGACTGAACAATTCAGATACTCTCTGGAAAGCAGGGTGATCTCTTGTCTGGCCAGCTCTTCAATGTCTTGTTACTTATGTCCAGCTGTGATTCCTCAAAGGGAGCAGTGGGCACATGTACAGTATTGTAATTTCAGTACAGGTTTCTGTGACTCATTTTCCTTTATTAAGCTTTGGATCACTCTAAAGTTGCTATTCTGCTTGCAAATGTGATTATTTTTAATTTTTTCCCCTTCCCTAAATCTTCATATTATGTGTTGCTAATTCGCAACTGCTGTTTTTTTGAAGACTGCAGCTTAACAGATGAACCTATCAGCCATACCTATCAGCCTTTTGTTTCATTTTTCTGTCATCTCTTTCTCCCTTTCTTGTGAAATCAGTGGTACAAACGTGAATATATATTTCCTTTTCATGAGTGATTCTTACATTTTAATATCTTGGTGACTTGCTCTTTTAGCAATTCATGAAACCTCTTTTCTCCGTGCAGCATTCTCCTCTTTCTTGATAAGGAAAAACAAAATACAAGGCTAGTATTTGTTAGATTAATAAAGTAATATTCCTATCCTCACCTGTTTGTTGCCATTTTCTTAAACATTTGCTTCTAATGATGGAACTTTTGTACTTTTATAAGTAAATTACGCTCTGCTATTTACTCTACCAACTTTTTCTTAAGCTCTTGTTGCAAACCATGAAAACATGGCTTTTACTTAACTGAAGGCAGGATATTCACTTTACAAGAGCCACACCTGTTTATCTGCATTATGGAAGACCTAATTTATTTTTCTTGATCATTCTGCTACCACTGACAGAATAATTCTTTCTCCTGTGCACATCGTTACTTTTCTCTCTTGTTGCTTTAATGTCAGGGCTTTGACAGTTTCCTCTTCTTTATGCTAAAAAATTGCCTCTAGGCTATTCTGTTTTCTCTTGAACTTCCAGCTTCCTCATCTACCTATTATGATGGCTCTGTTAATGGTGAAATAATTTTATGACTCTTTTTTTTGTTTCTCTAAATACAAAATGCAATTGTTTGTTTTAGGAAATGATATGGTAACAGAAGGGATTAACAATTTTGGCAATGTGATTGCTGGCTACTTAGGACCTGAAACTTGAAAACATGCAAGATGATTTTTTTATTTATCAATTAATTAATCCTTTAGCTGAATTATTGATGTATTAGAGAATAACTTTTGTATATGCATCTGTTTTAGAAATGGTACCACAAAGTATTTGTTGTTATCCCATTTATTAGACTAAAGAGAAATCTAATTATTTTTATTGCTACTATTACTATTATTGTTATTATTGCTGTTCTTACTACTCTAGTTATAGTTATTAGTATAGCTATCAGTATGGTTATCGGTATAGTTATTATTATTATTGTTATTGTTTGATCATATAGGTCAATGTTATTTGGAAAGTCTATTAAGATACAGATTAATCTCCCATGTGTCACATAAGAAATAATCTAAGAGCCCTGATGGAGTTAAATCACAGATGTGTCTGCTCCAGTGTATCTAGTTTGACTTTTTTTTTAGCTGACCCTTCTTTAAATGTCTCTTTCTTTCATAAACTTTGCATTGTTTTACACCATGTTGAGATATAATACTTCAAAATGTCAGTGTAGTGCCATCATGCTATATTCTCAGTGTCAAGATGCTTTGAGATTCTCAAATTTCATACAAAATCCTTTTGTTTAAAGAAGGTTTAGCCAAGAGCAAAGTTTTACTCTCATTTTAAATGTTGCTATTGTAGTGGATGCTTCAAGCATTTGTATTCATAAAGACCTATTTATACTAATCCTTTAAATGTATAAGAATACTTCAATTTTGTTTTGAGTGTCTGTTGCTAATATCAGATTCAAAAACCACTTTATGCATATGTGTCAGTTCCACAGAGATTGCTTCATTATCATTACAATACTAGCTGTCGACAGTACACTGTATGAGACCATCTTTATGTTGGCAAATTACTCCAGTCTTTTCACATAACTGGATGACAAATCCCAAATTATGGTGGGTTGATTTTATAATTTGTCCGTCTTTAGGCATATTATTGCCTACATGCACTGTGGGAAAGGATCCTGCATTGATAGGGATTACTTAATGTAGGTCTTTAACTCCTGCATGCATGTTGAGTTGCCAGAGAAATGGGATGAGGCTGTTGATAGGGAGAGGAAGTCCAGTCCTAGGACCAAAGCTATGTATGACTTAGAATTAATTTATACTAGTGCAGTAGTAGTTTTCTGGTTTTTCTTCATATGTTGTATGTTATTTTTTTTTAAATGTGTAGTGTTTCAGGAGGGGATGATTTTGTGTAGTTATAGAGGGTTTATTTTAAGGTTTACTGCCCGTCCATAAAGCCCATGCAATCAATAAGGGGCAATGGGAATTCTATAGCTGTCATTAACTGGAGTGTTTATTAATTCACAATTAGATTGCTAATCAGTCTTACCTGTGCAAACTCATTGAAAGGAATAGGGCAATCCAAGGTATATGACTAATGTGAGATCACAGACATTTCTTTGAGGGAGTAATTTGGCAAGTGCAGGCAATCCTGTACAAGATTTAACCCATATTAACTTTAAGACCCAAGCGTTATTTGACAGTTAAGGCTATGGATATTGCTGCAGTCATTTGGGTACAATTAGCTTGGTATTTTAGAGTTGTTATTCTATATGGGAACTATCTTTTTCTAAAGATACAAGATGCTTTGTGCTTTTAAGAACAAGCTGATGCACTCTCCAAGATCAGATAGGAAAATAGTATTTTCCTGTGCATTTCTAGAGGAACAGAGGGGAAAATAAGTAGCTATCAATAGACCACCAAAGTTTGGGTAAATGAAAGTTGTTAGAGAATCAGGGCAACACATACGACCTCACAAGGGCCAGTGCACACTTTTTTACTGTGAAGAGATCCATTTTTGTTGCACAACATTACTTTGGTTACTGTTGCATGTTGATGGGTGGCAGCTGTTCCATCTTTTACTGCTATCAGCAGAGAAAGACTTTTTGTACAATTTAAACATACACATATATTAGTCTTTGAAACAAATAGAAGAAAGTGGTTACTTTAATTGTATTTCACACTAAGGAACAATAATTTCCATAGGTAGGAAGAAAAGAAAATCTTTTTACCACTGGTCACAAGAAACTCCCAAACCAAACCCAAAACCTAAAAAAAAGAGATAACTGTTCTAAGAAGTAATTTTTCTTTATCAAATACTTAATGTAAACATTGAGGTCCAAATTAAGGAATTTAAAATTCGACTGTATTCATTCCTCATCTTTCATCAGCTTTATGCCTCTATTTCATTGACCTCAGACATATTTAAGGTCTGCTCCAGAGTTTTGAAAGTGAAGTCACAGGCAAGGTTTTCAGTTGGCAAATATCTCTTGTCACACTCAAACACTGGAGTTAAATCAAATCATATCACTGTGACATGTCTTCCGCATTGGCTGGAAACAAACCAAAAATATCCCAAGCCACGGAAGTAACCAGGAAATGTTCTCTAGAAATTGTACCTCTTTTCTAAAGGAATTCCACATAACACTGTGGAACTTGAAAATTCGGTTTTCCTTTTTCCCTGATCAAATATTAGAGATATAACATGAGAATGTGTTAGGGGTTTTTTTGTCTTTTGTTTTGTCTTTTTTTGGTTTGTTTGGATTTTTTTGTTTTGTTTTTGTTTATTTGTTTTTTCTTTATTTTTTGTTTGTTTGTTTTTTTTGTTTTTAATTTAAATTAACATAATCTTGGATGGCAAAAAAATAAAGAAAGAAAGAGCTGTTCATCAGTATTCTTGTAAGTCAAATAAGGCATTTAAAGGATGAACTTGAAACGTAAATTGTGCCTGCTAATCCCAGTCAGGTTCTGTGCTTCTCATGTACATGATAATACTGTGAATTTGACAATGGGATCATTAAAGGAGGAAGGGTATAAATGATGTGGCAGACAATAATACAAGAAGCAGTGTTGACGTTATACATCATTAAGTATTCCAGCGTTGTACCAGTTTATGTTATTTGCTCTCTCTTTTTCTTTGTTGGTTTATTTATTTGTTCCATATCTTTAATTTTCTTCTCTGTCTTCTTTTGCTCAAAATTTCTGCCTCAAAACCGTGTTACCCTTTTTCTTTTCTTTTTAAATTCTGGGATTGGAAAGTATGTAGCTGGAGTAAATCTTTACAGTTTCACCACACTCTTTGCTTATTAAATAACTGTTCCCCTCCTTTATACAGCTTCAATTGATATGCAAAATTCGAACTTCTGTTGCTCAGCTAATAAATAAACCGATTTGTTTAGCCCCATCTGTGTGAAAATACAAATTCACACAGACAAAAAAAAAGATAGCTTGGCATCTTGGCTGAACGCTACAGTGTCATTCACAATCCACTTAATCCGGATATTCATTTGCCCCTGGATGGTAGCTTCCTTTTATACTTAGGCTCTCAGTATTTTACTTTCAGACTTTTAGCCATCCTGTTTTCCTGTGTATAGAGTGCATAGTTATTCCTCTCTAAATTAGCCATATCCGAGACCAGTTCCATGAGCTTACTTCATTAGAGTCTACAACATGATCCAAAGGCACCTGCTGAAAAGAAGAGGCTGAATTGGTGTGAGAATATATGTGCGCATCTGCTCATTCACTCGTGGATGAATTACAATAAAAATGCACCTCGTTGTTGCTCTGATAGAAAGGGTGATGTGCTATAAGAGATATGTTTTTGTAATCGGTAACATGAATCTGAAGCTTTTGCTTGCTCGTGTTTGTTGCTATTCTCTCCTCTATAAGCATGTTTATCGAGGTTTGCCGAAAGCCCAGAAGCCCATAGGTCAGAGAACAGCATTTTGATGGATTATGGGATTGTAACTGTCCCTGCCATCTGACAGCTTTTATTGGCTGGGAGGATGAGCCTGTAAACCTTTATATAATTATTGTGTTAAAGCCACTGTGCCTCTGTGTTGCTGGGGCTTGTTCAGGGATCAATGTGAAGATAATTTCAAAAATGAATAGTAAGTATTGATCGTCCCTTGGTGGAGCCTTATCAGTGGCTGAAGCAGACTACTGTAGATTATAACTTCAATGTCATTTATGATAATATGATATGTATTGCAGAGGAGCAATTTAAACAAAGGGCTGATTTAATTCACAATGGATTTTTGTAGCGTGATGGGTAATAAATCACAATCTATGTAATTTTTAGAAATGAACACATGTTGGCAGTAGTTCAGGGCAGTTCCTGGGAGATCTGAAAATGACCAGGGAGGGCAAATATCAGCAGTGAACCCCTTCTGAATGATTGGCCCTTACTTGGTTCTGACATTCAGATGACCTTGGGGCCTCTGCTGGCAGCTGCTGGTTAATTTTCTTCACTGAGGACACAGTTTAACTTTCTATCTGTCTGCCAATTACCTGACATTTTCAACTTATCACCTTCCATTTTTTAAATTATTGGAGGCACATCCACATTTTGACACTTTTTTAGGCAAGTATTCGTTTTTTGCCTGCTGCTGCGATGTCTCTCTGCCAAGCATCTGTAATATCCCTTTTATTCAAGAAATTAATAGCTTGCCCAACAGTGAGGAGAAAAAGCACAGGTATTATATGGAAGATTACAAAGCTTCTTCCAGTTTATGAGGAAGCTTAGTGTCTGTATATAAAAAACAAATGATACCTGAGAAATCCCCCAACACAAAGTCATTACATAAACAAATATATAGCAACTGACAGAAGCTACTTTAACCATATGATGTACTTTAATTCTTTTTCTTGCCAGAATGTTGGTTTTGGGTTCGCTTGGTTTTTTATATTTTTTAGATCATCAAAAAATGTCTCTTCTGAACTAACATGAAGAGGTTGCTTTCAACTGAGACAAAAGGGGATACCATCAAACTCTCAGATTGAACTCATTCTTATAGACTATAGATATTTTGTCAGTGTTTTATGCAGACTCTCATAGTCTTCCAAATTACTCTGATCAAGATGTGCCCCTAACTATGAAATCCTAAAGCAAGGTAGTTTAGTTTGTTTTGTCTGACTTCCCTGGCTTTTTTTTAAATGAAGAATGAAATAGTTTTATATATAGTGAAGTAAATGTTACCTGGTTTATCACTTCATAATCTAACTTCTGCTGAAATCCTGAAAAAAAGGCCTTTATGAGTCTAAGAAAACATAAAAGATAAGCTTATGTGAGTCAGTCATAGCGTATCAATATACTCAGGACTAATAAAAGATAATAATCAAAGGTAGCTGCTTAAAAAACTGGAAAAAATTGAAGAACACTACGAGGAAATGCTACATATCAAATACTGTGAGTTTTGAATATTATATGAAGAGTAAGGGACTAAAATGCCATCATGACATAGAGCCTTCTTTGAGAAAGCATTACAGCATGTATATTATGCATGTAATTAAGTCTCATTAATGTAAGTCAGCCATGAGAATCTGCTTAAGTGCTTTCCTGGAATACCACATTAAATCCAAGCCATAGTGATGCAGTTTAGAATCAGATCTGGTCCGTACTAGGCTGCTTTGCAGAACTACTATAAATGTGTGACTAAGCGGTTGGGTGGGTGTTTTCAGCACACCCAACTCTGTGACTATCAATATTGGAAACATTTCCTGGGCTTGCTTTTGGCATATGAAATTTCAACCTCAGTATCACAACAGAGAGCCTATCACAACTTGAGCCAGACGAAGTATTACAGTTCATTAGCAGAGCAATTAACGTGAGGTTGTGGACAACCCAAAGTATGGAAGTTACCATTTCCTGTAGGAACTGCTAGATTTTTTTTCTATTTCTTCCTTCACAAAGGCACCTCCTCTGTTGCCTGAAGATTATTTACTGCCTGCAACAGGGTAGAGTCCATCTTCAGAATCTGTTACTGAATTACTATCTTCTGAAGGATTCTTCTTTACAGAAAAGTGAATAGCTACACATCTTCTTTAATTGAAATATTAAGTTCATCATTCAGATAATAAAAATTGTAAGAACTTCAAAATCAGTTTAGAAAAAGACAAACAGCTATTTTAGCTAGAGACATCATGTGAAGGCACAAGTATGATGCATTTGGCCAAGGGCTGTTTGGTTTATATATAAATTCCAAAGCTGCATCAGGGGAGGAAACTTGCAGTAGTTTCCACATCTTTGAAGTTGTCTCCATAGCAGTCAGTAAAAAATAAGTGAATCTGTGAGTAAAAAGAAGAAGAAGACCTGATATTCATTCTTATTTTGATGAGATAATTTTGGATAAGCTTTAATCTTGTCATGTGGACTGAATTCACAAAATACTAAATATACTTTACTTGAGTTTCATCAGAAAAGAACCAGTCACACATTTTAACTGCCCCAATATGGAAACCAGAGCACAATAACTGAAGGCAGTAGAGATTAACTTCAAAAATGCCCTGCCAAACAAAAACATTAACAGAAACCTACCCAATGTCTCCTAATATGTAGCCATTCCTCGTTACATTCTAACACTCTCATGGACTATGCTTATAGCAGAAAGTGGAAATGAGTATTTAGGATACATTAGTATAAATATAAAATATACATAAACCAAAATGTTACATGACAACATCAAATGTATTACATTTTAGACATCATTAAATCTCGTGGTTATAATATTCTTTTCCAGATGTACTGATGTGATAAAATTTAAGCATAATCAATATATTAGAATGCATAGACATGTTATCAATTCTTTTCAGGGGAACTTTTAAAAAATAGAACAACTTTTTGGTTTGAAATTATTCTTCTCTTCATAAACAATAGAGAACCTAAATATTCTTGTGGTTTTTTATTTTTTTAATTTTAAGATCTCACAACTTTAAGGTCTTCTCCTCTTCATAATTTTAAAGAGGCCTATTCCAGATAACTGACAATAAGAAGGAAATTATTTACTTACTAAATCTTTCTTTTTTTTTCATGATTAAAAATTATTTGGTAGGTAGTATCTAGAAATTGATAGATTCCTGAAGGTCTTTTGATTATTAAGTCTTTATTCCAGGATAAAAGTATTTGGACTAGAGATCAGGGTTGAACAGTGCCTTCTTTGTCCTTGTCAGAGTGAACATACATCGCAATTATTATACACCAGTGTCTTCCATAAACTGGAGAAGCCACTCTTGACATGGCATTTCTGAAATGGTTCCACAAGTGACATTTAAGAGGAAATATTAATCTTCTTTCTTCATTAAGTTAATTTATCTACAATAATGTTATTTTGAACGTACAAAATGGTTGACATAGTTGCCTCAGCAACCACTGAGGCTCTATCTGTCCTGTTCCTCTCTGGATTATCCTAAGAAGCAAAGCATATCAGCCAGCTAAATTGTTTTTACTTCTGTTTTATTGCCAGACCAATGCTAAAAAGCAGAGAGACAAATGAGAAACATGAACCCAGGTTTCTTGATTCAGCTTGTCTCTCACGTATCCCCAGCATCTTGTTCCCCTATTTTCCTTTGCTACTTCTTTTCTCTATAGAATTTCTTTTTCCCTGCAAAGTTCCGCATGCCCATTTTCATTTCACCCAGACAGTTTCTCAAAAGATGACATTTTCTTACAAAATTAATGGGTAAAATGATTGGAAATTTGAGAATCCTTGGTATGCATGAAATTTTGATAAGTCTGTATTGTTTAATGATTCTGGCCCTCTGAAGAAATAAGTGACTGCTGTATATCTAGGAAAGATAATTTTTTAAGATATTGTAACTTAAACTCATCAATTTACCTGTAAAATCCTAGATAACTTTTTCTGAAATTCAAGTGTACATAATTTTAGATAGGAATTTCTTTTACAAAAATTAGTTTGCATATCTAATTTGAGTTCAACATCCAAGTTAGCTCTAACTATTTAGTGGAGAGTGTTGCTTCTTATAGAATGTTTTTAAAACAATTGTGCTAAATGCCTGTTGACCTTTAACTACAGCATTGTGAATTCACCATGCAAGTTATTACATAAGTTAATGAGGCCTTAAATTGGGGGATTTTAGAAGATTCCACTGGTTTTGGTAATACAGTAGGAAGCTGTTAAACATATAATTCTCTTTTACAGTGAATGATTTTTTTTTAATTGGGCTTTTAAACAACTAACAAAGCTACCTAAGTTGGTTGCAGTAGTTTGAAAATACTGTCCTTTATTAACTAACATTAACTTTTTACTTTGCAATTATCAAATTTGTAAAATATTATCTTTAATAACTTTTTATAAAATTTGAAAAGGATGAATATTAAAAAAATATACATGGGATTTGGATAAATAGTTCTTTTTTTTTTTTTTTAATTGGAGGAAATGGCAAGATGGAAGATGGATTAGATATTCCAGCAGGATAAACTGGAAAGACAACGTACTTCTAATGTTTTGTTCTTCCTGCAGTCTCTGCCGACTTTGTCAAACCCATAAATGGTTTCCATTTTGATTTATGTTTGCTTTGTACTCCCTTTTTAAAGAATTGAGTAGTTAGTTATTCTAGTTAGTCTTGCTGACCAAGGATTGAGCTGCGTGGGTACTGAATAAATCAAACTGATTGGGTGTACAGACATTTCCATAGTAAATGAACAGAAAAAATGCCAGGCAACTTGTATTTTTTTTTAAGGGGCAGGTGATAAGAAATTGATATATGCATACAGAGCATATGAATGTACCATATAATTTTTATAATCTTTTTCTGTCAGCAGCAACTATTTGCTCACTTTGGTCTTTCAAATTAACTAAATTAACTTCTAGATAGTGCCTCTAGTGAAACAAAGCTCTCATCAAATTGAAGACATGTGAATAGAGTAACTCTTCAATGCTCCTTTCAGTCTTCTTTCTTTTGCTCCTTTTTTTGAGAAACGAAACCTTTGTATCATTATCCACGAAAATGAGCTGTGCATTCCAAAAGAACAGTGGTGCAAGATTGGAAGTGCAAAGGGAGTTGTTTGCAACAATTTAAAATCTTAGACAAAGACCTGACCGTGATTCTTAGAAAAATATATTCTGTTGCCAAAGCATGAATAAACTACTTGTAGTTTAAGTAGTGGGCTTTATAAAGAATTAGCCTTTTTTTGTATAAATGGAGCTGTGATTTATCAATAATCTCAGTCATTACTTGCTGTGGAATAAGTTTAGTACTGCCCTCATAAGTCACCATCTCTATTGATATCAACAGTGAAATTACAACGTAATCAGTGTAGGACGTGGAGTTTATGTGACAAAAACAAATGTATATAAAATAATCAGTCAGGGCTCAGCTCCTGAAGCAGCATAAGGTGTCCTTCTCTAGGCAATGCACTTTCTCACTTGCACAAATAGTCCAGCAGAAGAGGAACCAAGGACAATTTTTTATGTAGTTCTGTGATGGCACTCCTGAAGCACTGAACTAAGTAGGATTTGGTGTAGTGTTGTAACGTGTGTCCTTCCTGTCCCTGACCCCGCCCCCCTGACCTCTTCTGACTGGATGTGAGTCAGGACCGCCTTCCATCCCAAGAGATAAAAGCCCCAGCAAGATCCAGAACGGGTCTCTTTGGTTCTGGGCTCGTATGGAACCTGTACCCTCCCTTGTCCTCACTTCCCCTTCCTCAGTCTCCCCATTCCTCCTCTGTTTTCCTCAATAAAAACACCACGGAGACCAGGAACAAAACAGCTGCCTTTCTAAACCTGCAACGCTTCTACAAGGACTGTGTCTGACCAGTCCCACAGCTCATGGCCATGGAATGACCATCCTGCGTGTTCCGGTTCTGGGGCAGCCCTCCCCCCGCAGCAGGGGAGAGCTGCCCTTAGGGTCTGCACTGCTGCAGTGTAGTACTTATTTCTCCATAATCTCACTGCCTATAGAATGTAGTGCACAGATATTTCAGGAGATACCAACTAGTTTGCCCGATCACATCATCAAACTTAATGATTATCCTCTTTTATGCTTTTATTTTGGGAAAGGTTTTACAACATAAATTCAAGGAGAATAGATTTTTCCTAGAAAAGGGATTGAATTAGGTTTGTCCATTTTTGCAAGAATTGACTAAATTAAGAATTACATTTTAGTGCACTCTGGAAATGTGCCCAGCACAGCCAGAGAACTCAAGTTTTGGACTTTCACATCAGCCAAAAAGCAGTGTCTGCCACTTTTTTCTGCTACACAGGTTGGGTCATTTTTCAGATCCGGGAGTGAGCAGCCTCTGCTCAGCAGAGCAGTGGCACCTCACTGTGCTGCTTCACAAAACACCTTCTCCACTCTGCTGGAGGAAGCACCAAAAACAGTGGAGTAGCTGATGATGGAATTATAGAATGGCTTAGTTGGAAGGAACCTTAAAGACCATCTGGTTCCAACCCCTCTGCCATGGACAGGGACACCTTCCACTAAACCAGGTTGCTCAGGGCCCCGTCCAACCTGGCCTTGGACACTTCCAAGTACATGTCTAAAAGGAACTCCTGGGCAATTTCTATGTGCTGTCTCTTCAGACTCTTTTCCAGAGCTCTTTCACCACGAGGATCTGACTCATCTAACCCGGTGTAACTGAAGGTTTTCTTCCACAACAAACAATTGTCCATTGCTACACTTTCCTTCCTCCCCAGAAGGGTTTTGTCTAGATTGGTTGATAACTTCCACTGTGGCCAGAAAACCACACCTGCATGAGGAAAGCAGATGGACAAGGTCTCATTCCATCCATGAGGAAGCTCTCACTGTTTCCCTTCTTGTTTAAGACAGGTACAAATCAAATCAGAGAGGGATGGGTAGTTGTCTGGTGGTTCAGTAAGCTTTGCTCAGGTGCTCGTGACTATTATTATACAACAAGGAGCACAAACAGAGTAAATCTTGAGAACAGTAGCTGCTTTTTTCTGTTTCTTCACTAAAGTTTATCTTCAAGGCACAGCACCCAAACAGTGACAGAAAAAAGAGACAGGATCTGAAACAGTTTGCATTTGTGAGAAAAAGAGGTTATGTTATTTTCTGATAGGAGGTTAATGGAGAAATCTGTTCTCAACACGGTACCAAGTGTTTGGTAACAAACAATGATATGTGCATGTAAATGCAAACATTATATAACCACTTGTGACAAAAACCATCATACAGAAGACCAGAGCAATTTTTAAAGCAATGTTGACAGAACATAAAGTACCTTGTTCTGAAGGATACCAAATTTGTTAGTTTTGAGACACGGATAAGGAAGGTGGAAAAAAGATTTGCTGTCTGTGTTCCCTGGAAGAAAAGATCAGGAAGGGGAAAATGCATTATGGAGAAAGAAAGAAATAACTTCAAGAAGAAAATATAGTAAAAATGGCCTTGAAAAAAATATTCAGTTAATAATGGGAAAGGATGGAAATGATGATCATGAAAGAAAAATGTGGCCTAAAGGAATGAAAATAAAGAAGTCAAATAAATCTCCCCAATACTTACTTGACATACTTAGAAGAATTTATGAAAGAAGCAAGGCAATATAAGTAATAAGAAGATAAATAACATTCAAAATTCTGAAATGTGTAATATTTGCAAACTGGTGTTATAAATGTAAATTTGAGCTTTGCTGATCTTACAATTGTAGTTTCTCATGGGTACTCAGAGAATTTAGGAGTATCTTTTGTGCTATATGTTAGCTGGTCAGCAACAGATTATTTCTTATACTTGTGCTTTCAGTTACCAATAGAATTTGCCTCAAGTTACTCCAGTGTAGTTCATTTGTTTCACAGTGAATTTGTCATAAGCTGGTTTAGTAGAATTCAGGTATTAGCACTTTTAAGCTTTTCCTATTTCTGTCAGATGAGTCACAACTGGAAAAAAATATACTTTATTATGTGGGGACTAAGGAAGTTCATTGTGCTATTGCAAGATGTTATGAACAGTTCTATTTAGAAAAGATTTTGTAATACTTTTCATATCAATAAAGGACTGTACAAGACGCAAAATATAAAGAATGACTTGCTTCCTTTTCCATATGTTGCCCTTTCCCATTATTTTAGCTTATTGCTTGTTTTGCTTTTTTGCAGTGAAAAGCCTTAGTCCTTTTGTTGCATTTCTTCAGGAGTACTGATAATTTCAATGATGGTATTTTTTAATCTCAGAGTGATGTGAATGAATGTTTATGACAGTCTATAGAGAATCCTTTTTCCATGCTTTATTCCTTGTTTAGCCTTCAAATGCAGTATTTATCACTCTGCAGAGCAAAACTGTGTGCATGCCATATCATTACTAGCTCAGGGGGAATCATTCGAACCAATGTAATTTACTCAATATTGGTCAGTTTGACTCCTGACCCTAGTCCCCTGACAGTGTATCCTTGGCAACCCCCGATGTGTGTTAAGTCAGGATGTGCTTATTGGTCTCATCTGTGACAGCTTGCTAAAGGCTGCTTAACATAGCTTGATCTTTTCAAAAGAAAACTGAAAATCCAATAATATACTGTATTCTGATTAGACTGGTCTTTATACAAGCACAAAAGCAGTAACTTTTATTTTCAGTTCTGCAAATCTGATTTCCCACTTCAAATGGAGAAAGAGCTTTTGGAAGTTTTAGAGAGAAAAAAAAAAAACAACATTTTGAAGCAGTATTCAAAAGGAAATAATATGGTGATTATCCAAATATCGGTCATTTTTATGAGGCATTTGTTCTGAGTTCTATTGCTGCTTACATGTCTAAAAGGTGGAACATGAGAATTGTTCTGCAGATATAGACACTATTGCAATGCAGTTTAGAGTATATTAGTGTAAGTAAGAAGAGACCTTGCTCATGGATTTAGAAAAAAGTCCCATGGATTATTTTACTGGTTTTGAATCACTTGAAGTTGTGAAAAGAAGACATTGTACTGAGTTTTACCAGAAATCTTTTGATTTTTCCTGTCTGCTTGATGAAGAGCAAAAAATCCTGGTGTTTAGGGTTTCTGGAAGAAGGGGATTTTGACCATACGTCTCACTATTTTTCACTTTCCAGTGTCTCGTATGATCTAATTAACCACGGCTAGTGAGGAAAAAATGAACTAAAACTGCATTAATCTTTTGCCAGATTGATCCAGATTTGAGATGGAAATGATACTTACTGACCAAGACTTATGGTCCATGTGATCCTGAACTGAGAACCCTCTGCCAACATCCTTGTAATCTTTTAGAAACAGGTACTTCCATTTAAAAGACCGTGTAAACACATCCTTATGGTTTTGTTGGTTTTTTTTCAATGCAGTGTTTAGGTCATGATTATTCAGTCACTGTTAAAAATCAGAAATCAAGGATTCCTTAGAAGATTGCTAAAGGTTAAGAATCCACTGCAAATTTTCTGTCATTAAGTATATTCCCTGAGTTTCCAGAATACTTGAGTAAGTTCTGTTATCAATTCTTTGGGTTTATTTCATGTTTTCATTCCAACTCAGCAAAGCAGGACATCCTTCTGGAAAAAAAAATGGTTTTGGAAAAGGTGTAGCAAAGTGCTTCCAGGAAAGCAATGGTAAATTTAGGGCCTTACTTTTTATTTTCAGTGCTGTGCATGATGAGCTGAGGCTGCTCCTTACTTGAAGTGCCTCTTGTTTAATCATTAAAGCATCACTCAGTACTTCAGAGAGCTAATGATTCTCCATGCTGCTTCACGTGTACAGCACTAACATAGTCCTAGGATGCATCCTGGCTGCTCACTGAGGCAACAATCCTGTGTAAATATCTGAATGAGGCTGTGTGTAAAAACTGGTGATATTCAGGCAAAGGTGAATTTTATCTAGGTAGATTTGATTAGGTGTGGGTCTGTGAGGACTGAGATCTGATGTGGTGGGTAATTCCCTTTCAGAGTAGGGGTTTCCTGGTGTTTTTTTTTTTTTTTTTTCTCTTCTTTTTGTTTTGTTTGTTTCTTTGTTTTGTTGGTTGGTTTTAGTTTCCTTGTTTTGTTTTGGCACATTTATTTTTTTCACTTTATTCCTATGATATTCACATGAAACTTCCAATAAGCTTTCTCAGTCTCAATAGCTGTGCTGTGAAACCTTGCATTTGCCCAAAAACTAAAACACCAGTCAGAATGTGTTATCCCATTTCAGGATAAAAGGTCTAGAATTGATCCATGCCTAGGTATGGCACAGGTATAGTAGGGAAAAACAAGTGTCACTGACATAAAATTTGAGGAAATGACCAGATTTCTGGACGGACCAGACATATCTTTAAATACAAAGTAGTTGCAAGTTTGATGTACCTGTCCAGCAAAAGCAGATTTATGACTGCATTACAAGCAATTGCTGAATCAGTCCCAAAATGTGTAATGTATCACTGGCTCTCAACTTTGGGAACTGATAACAGCTGGAGTGCTGTATTTAATGCAGTGCTTCAGTATCAAGTCTATGGGCTGCTTTGGTTAAAAACCACTAATTTTGTTCATCTCAAAAATATTGGAACACTCCTGGCTGAAACACTGTGGGGTCTACAAGTCAAAGACTTTAGAAAATTTTATTTTGCACATTGCTCGAACTAGGTATCTAAGGTAACTTCTCTTCATAAGGCTTACCATTTAAATTCAGAGACATATGCTTGCAATAATTTTTTGAAATAATTTGCTAGCTATTTTAATAGCAGTGTAGTTATAAAAATGCAGATTGTATAATAAAGTACTATACAGCTTTGGAGCACTAATATGAAATCTTATTATTCTAACAGGCCAACACCAAGATGTGTACTCTCTTAATAAGTTTTGATGTTCTATGTTTTAAGGCATAAAACAAATTATTAAGTAATCAATTCCCATATGTGGGGAGAGAAATACTGTTCATATCTCAGTTTTACAATATCAACCAAGCATTATATAAAATGGCTCAGCTGCTTTTTTATTATCAATGGAGAAGTGAAAAGGTAGTAGAAGAGAGATGAAGTATAGAATTGACATGCACATGTTATGACTTTATAAATATAAGTGTGCATGTAAAAATTATAGAAACGAACAGGAAAAAATAGCAATTGTCCTGAAATTTTAATTTTCTGATACAATTTTATTAATTGTAATGCTAGGAAATCTTAGCATTACAAACTGTGATTGTTCTCCTGTTACCAGTCTTATTTTATGTGTTTGGTTTGGGGCTTTTTGATGATGTGGGTTTTAATTTTGGTTTTATTTGTTTTGGTGATTTTGTTCCTAATACAACATAAGCCAACATGGCTCCATAAAAACTGTCTCTTTGTTTATGTATATGTATATGGTTCATCATGTTAGCAGGCTGGTGTTTGTTTACTAATCACAAGCATTTTGTGACGTAAAAAAACTAAAGTAAATCTAGTCACCACTCTGTAAGAGAAAACACTATGTATACTATGATTCCAGCTGATACAAGTTTTCACTGAATTCCATGACAAAATCTACCTTCGGTCAATCTGCCTAATTGACTTTGCAAAATCTGAACCTCAGCCAGGGAGGCTTAGTATTGCTCCTTGGGATGCTTATCAAATATCTTAAAATCTAAGCTCGATATAAATATGCAGTGGTTCCAATCACACCTATGCTCTTTTAATTTTGGTTGTACAAATGGTTAATTATGTTTTACTCCAAACCCAAGGAATGATATTAACTCAAAAGAATAAAAAGGGAATTGAACATTTATGTTTCAATTGGGAAGCTTCTTAATTAATTTGTTAGTGATGCAGTCCTTTATTGTACATAAAGGCAAAATATTAAAACTGTTTTATTATAGAACTAGCCAGCAATAAGTTTAATGGCATATTTGAGTTGTAGTCTATTGAATACCAAATCCCTCAGTCTGCAGTTGCTTCATGTCCTCAACTTCATGGACATTGCTTCACTGACTTGAAGCTGTAGTAAGTCTTTGAAAGACTACAAGGTACTAGAAGATAATGTGCACCCACTCAATTTACAAGAATTTTCTAATACATGCTTTGCCAATTTCTTTCAAGTTCAGGCCACAGCCTTCCTACAGATATACTAAACCACTAAGGTGAATTCATGAGAGTAGTGAAAAGTTTTCTTAGTCTGCTTTCATTATTAGGCTGAGGATGAGAGCAAGTACTTGTCTTATTTTCAGAGGTGATCTAGAATGACATGCAGCACAGACTTACCTGGTTCAGAAAACTGACCATAATACACAAGTGTTTTATAGCTTTATATATAATATGTATGGCACTGTAACTTCCCCCCCCCCACCTTTTTATAACATTTCATATGTGTTAAGGAGGGAAAAAACACTTGGTCAATCAAAATTTGCATTTGAGATGAAAACAGACCACATATGAGCAAGGATAAGCAATATGCATCTTTTAGCAAAAAGAAAATGCCAGCACACAGATATTATGTATGTGAAAGTGTGCCTAGCTGAATTTACAAGAAACTAAAAAGTGCTTTTAGCAAGTCCAACTTGTCTGAGAAGATTGAACTAGTGAGATTACCCTTTCATCAACACACACACATTCTCTCTGTCTCACACACAGACACACATACAAAAACAAACTTGTAATGAGTGGGTACTTTATCAAGGCCTCCCTCCATCCTTCATTAAATGACAGAAAATTGCTCATTGCTGAGTTTGTCAATGCAGCTTTCCCTCCCAGAAGCCCATTTGTTTCACATGCTAGCACAGAATATTGCAGGAATTTGCAGATTTTAAATGACAAATGTGTCGAAGTTTACCCAGTTCTGAATCATTCTTTTCTTAGACTGGCTGCAAGGTACAGTAACTCCCAAAGCTGTACTGGAATTTTTATTTTGAGTAGATCTCACTAGTTCACTAGTAAAACAGTATTGGATTGTGATCTTCCCCTGTTTGACAATGTCCCTAAAGGATTCCTTGGCTCCAAAAGCCTTTTCTCTGGACCTTATGTGGTAGATGCAGCCATAGTAAACTAATAGCATGAACAAAAGAACATTCCTCTACCACAACTTCTCTCTTCTTATTGAATTTGTCATTTTATTAATTGCACTTACATGTAATGGAGATGAAAGGATATTTTATGAGATAAAAACTTAACACTTTGACACCATGAAAGGAAACTGTTCTTTCTAGCACCTTTCAGGACAGCAGGCACTTACAAATAGCAGCTACTGTGTTGCTTTGTTAAAGGAACACTTTGATGTGTAGGATTATAATCAATGTAAATTATTGAGTTTTACTACTGCGCTGTGTTGAAGGTATAATGTGTTACTCTGTGCAGCCATTATTTACTCATACCACGAAATCAGCTAAATACCACTTTTTTCCTCCCCTTAAATTCTGTTTCAAAGGTGAATTTGTAAATATAAATTTAAGAACATATCTGTTGAAATGGTGTCCAGATTTCTGGTTTTCCATAGTCACATACCAGGTCTCATTGCTGCATTTACATACGCTATGAATTTCAATCCAAACTAATGGAGGGGAGTTTTAGGACAGAGCCTGCAGCATGGCATGTCCTTTAATTGCCATTTACATAGCAGAGGAATCATTAATTTCTAATTCACCTATTATTCACTCTCTTTAGTATGCTGTGTCAATGTCAGTTTTGAAGAGTGGAATAGATGTGTCTCTGCATTGCTTTTGCAACCTACTTTTGTTTGTGTTTTTCTTTTTCTTCTTAATGCTTTTTTGACCTTAGCGGAATAGTTCTTCAACATAGGTAGTTACGGGGCTCTTGTTTGGGTATGATTTATGGTGCTACATTAACCCTTCATTGACCTAGAAATGCCCTAATATTAAAACAGTTTGACACACAGAAAATCAAAAGCCCTTTTATTGGAAGTGCTATTGTCCGCATCATAAGTTTCCCCAATGTGATGCCACTGTTACACCATCAATTTCCTACTGCTATTGAACACTGTATTGAAAAACTAATGGACAGAATCCTTTGTCATTTCTGTCCCAGTAACCAGCAAATAGCTCAGCGAATATCTTCCCCTTCATATCACTTCAGGCATTTTAAAATGACACATTGAAGGTACTCGCTTAGCATTTTATTGAAGGCAGGGGTGGGTCAGATCCTTCTGGGCACCATGGAGCATCTGCCATCATCCAGCTTCCATGGATTTTGGGGGAGGCTGGAAGCATGCCATAATTCTGTGGGGCTCAGGCTAGAGCCCCTGTTGTGGGGTGCTATGATACCACATTCATATTTGCTCAAAGGAGTAAGAAATCCTTCTGGAAGATTTTCTGGAGTTTAACAGTAAACAGTTGAAAGAGCTCATGTATAAATCCAATCAGCTGTAGCTATTATAAAAGCTTATTAATTTGCAAATGAAACACTTTTCTGCAGATGGGAAAGTAACCTATTGCTTTCTGTAGAAATTTTTAATGAATGTTTTCTATTTAAGCCTACAGCTTTTAGCATGAAGTTGAAAATCCTTAATGCATTTTTTATAAAGCTGCTTGATTCTAGAGTGCTCTTCCCCAGTGAAAATGAATATATTTCTGTTTTCAATTTATATTGTAACTGCTACTTAGTTTCCTATTTGGCACCTAGGAGGTGCATTTTCAAAATAAATCTACTGTATTCTCACAAAATATTTTTAGTATTTTTATTGATATTTAATTCCTTGATTTTGACACTCACTGAAATCCAGTCATGAACAGAATACAAATAAAGTTGAATTTAGACATACAAATGTTATCTATTCAGCAGTTACCCAAACTGTATAGTAGAACAATTGCAGGTTTTTATTTATTTTTGTAGTAAGCGGCTCTTGCTTTTTGTTCTGAATTTCTTCATCACTGGTTAGTGATACAGACTCCTTTTCCATAGAAAAAACAGTCTTCTGTTCAGCTGGACTAAAATAACACACTTCAAGGCTACTGTCACTTCTGCAGGATTAACCTGGCCTGTGCAGATGGGCACCAAAATCTCTGAGTGTGAAATGGGGAGCAGAGGTCTATGTGCACCCATTAGATCTACCTACAATTAATTACATTCCAACACCCAGAAAAAGTGAACTCAACAGGCTTATAGCAGATTTACACCCATATAGCTATGAAAAAATCAGGAACCTACTTTCTCCCAGAGTCTTTTCCCACTTAATGAGAAAAGTATTTCAACATTCTGCCACTACTTAAAGCCATCTCTCTAACTTCGTAGAAGAATGAGTGATATATTTTCATATGGGATAAATGCAAGAAGATGATTTCCAAAACTCTTAAAAGAGAAAACAGGTTTTTGCAGTCTTTGAGTATCTGAAAATTTATCCTATATTATACTTAAATTTGTGCTTTATGGGTATGCAATAGTCAATGCATTTTCAACATTTACAGTTGTGTAATGGTGTAAGGTACAAATAATGCTACGAGTGATAGAGAAAAGCTGAACAGAGATATCTGAGAAATGGAATATGTATGTGATCAAAAAGCATCACAGTTAGAGAAAACAGACAATTCAGTCTTTCCTTGTTATCTAAAACTATTTTTAAAATTATAAATAAAGATTAAATAGATCTAAAAATTTCCTTGCTTTTTCAAATATTGCTTTTTTAGAGAATAATGTGTGATTATGGTTTTTTGGTTTTTTTTCTGGAAAGCAGTGTGGTTATTGTCTGTGCAAACAGGAGAGGAAGCAGACTAGAACCTCAGGCATAAATTTTAAAATTGGTGCATATAAGATTTTAAGAAGTGACGTGTAATTCTTATTGTGTAAATGACAGCAAGGTAATTAGTAATACTAGAGATTGTCACTGATGACCTTTAAGGTCACAAGGCAATGTACTTCACCTTGTTTATTAGCTTAACACAAAGGATCATTATGATAAACCACATTTTTTAAAAACAAACAAACAAACAAACAAACTTTTAATATTTTGCCAATATAGTCTTTCAGAAGAAACATTTGTGATATATAACTTACTGTTATCATAACCCAGTTGTCCTAGGTTGCAATATAGATGTAGTTAAGTATTCTATTACCACCAGCTGTGGGCCGTTAGCTGCTATCACCTGCTAATGACCCACTCCGGATGACAGGCAATGGGCCATCAGGGACCCACTGTGTGACTCATGGACTTATCCCATTGTGAGATGCTCTGCCCAGGAGGGAGGAGCCAGGTGTTCCCACCTGGATATAACCTAGGCTTGGAACTGCCTGAGTTAGCCCTGTCTACTGGGTTCCCAGAGGACAAGAGCTACCACTGGACCTTCAGCTGGAGACTAGACCTCCACAGGATCACCGCTTCAACTGGACTACTTCAGTAGGACTGCTACTACCACCCTAACAGGGTGTTAGGTTGTATCTGACTTTGTCAGTGCTTTTCCTTGTATTATTTCACTTATTTTTAATTTCAATCTTGACTTGTGATCTCCCACTGGTTTGTTTTCAAACCAATATACCAGACCTCTCAGAGCTGTTTAAACACCCTATTAAAAAAAATTAATACCCCAGCTTTATATAGTGCAGTACATAAATGTTTACACATATGTGTTAATTTCTATCAAAATAGTTGTTGTGAACCTGTTAAGAAAGGCCTCCTTTTCTTACTTATTTCTTTGGAAAGTAGTGTCTGTAACTTTAATTTCTTCCCCATTTATCTTTGGAACAGGCATACTTTGTTGTTTTACTGTACTAAACTGCTTTGGCTGTTTCATAATGGCTGAGTATTTCACTAAGCTCTTGCAATATTGAAAGAATCTATATTCTGAGAATTTGAAAACATGTCAGCCCACCTAAATTACATATTGATCAGGTTTAATTGCATGCCACCCATCAGTATTAGGTTTGAAAATTCATAAAAAAGAAATAATGTACTCTTTGTGGATGATTACTTCTGGGGCATTTAAATGAATTCCATCACTTAACCCTGAGCAAAGACAGATTATTGAGCCTTGCAATCTAGCCAGTCAAAGTCCAAAGTAATAGAACAGCTGTTTTCTAACTATCCAAGAAAAGCAAAGAACAAACAATATAAATTTATATAGATTTTCTTTTAAGAAAAATGCTAAATGTAAACATGCATTTTTCAATTGTTTCTTGAATGTTCATCCTTGTTTTGCTAAATAACGGTCTGCATTTTTAATTTTCTCTTATGTTTCATATGTAAATTCACACTGTAATTAAGATTTCAGAATTAGAGAGGTGCTCTTGAGAAGTTATTTTCCATATATTTTCATTTCAATTGTGTGTTTCTTACATGTCTGCCACCACTTACCCACACTTAAAAACCAGGAGCAATGGGTTTTTATTCATATTCAGTATTTTTCCTGGGAAACACAGGTTTGAGGGTGTATTCCTTAGAAAGTCAAACTGGTGGTGAGGGAGTATTTATTATTAGTTTTCAGGATGTTCTTTACATTTAAAAATTATGCTTGTTGGTATTGGGTGTGTTTTAAGAAATTGTGCTTATGTGTGTTTTTCTGTACAGAATATCGATACTGAGTAAAAAGAACCAGTTAAAATCATTGGTTTTGCTTGGATAATAGTTTAAAAGCTACATTTTATTTAGACACTTTGAGGTAATAAATATCTGTGAGCATAATTAACTGTCTTTTATCTAGGTCTGCTCCTTAGTGATGCCTTTTTAGGATCTTTCGTAATGTCTTCTCTTAATGTTCAGTTTGGCCTGGAAAATAATTTTACGACTTAAGATGTTACAAATGTTTTTCACTATTTTCCCCCATGTACTCATCAAATTCATGTCTCAATTTTTCTCAAATTTTTACCATTTTTTCTTTAGAATTTCTTATTTCTTGTGGCCTAGGATTTCAGATATAGGAAAATAAAATAACCCGGTTTAACCAACAGGAAAGTACGTGTTTTTAAATTATCCTTTCATTTACCATGCATCTTGGTATACTGTTTGGTCTTTATAAACTAGGGTTCCAATCCTACCTTATGTAAAATTATATCGTTTAAAATGGGGATATAAAGGTCTATTTTATTCACCCTGAGAATTTTTCTGCCAGTGTTTTGTATCATGTTATGTACATATTACATATCAGATACATCATATCACTATAACCAACCCAGTTATGCAGTCCCCAGGAGGGAAAAAAACCCCACAAAATTTCACACTCCTCCCCCAAACAATTCTAGATGAAACTTAGTCTGAAATTAAATTGATAGTGCAGGCATACACACAAACACGCACACACCCCCCAGTGTTGTAGTAATCACTTAAATGGGTGATTGCAGATCAGAAACAAAAATCCTGTCTCATGCTTATGGTACTTTTGACCCCTGAAACAGATTGACTCCTTTATTGCATAAAACATGAGAGTTTTGTCAGTGGCTCTGTCAGAGCACAACTTGTACATGGTTTTGTAGTCATCAGAAAAAAGAAAAAAGTTCTTTACTACAATTTAATTGTAATTTCCTCCATTCTTCTGGAGGAGGGAATTATTAAGCAGGGTACAGACATGGAGGCAAATTTTTGAAGCTCTTTTACACTCATCCTTTCATGTATCTTAGCTGACTAAAGCTACCACTAGTCAAAATGGAGTAGGCTCAGTATTTGAGTGCAAAAAGTTTTGTCAGTCACAACATACTGCTGCTGTTGTTTTGAGCCATTATATCAAAGATTGATTGGTGAAGGAACTAGCCCATTAAACCCCAATTATTTGCTGTTAGGTAAGTTGTCCTTGAACAGGGAAATTTTTAATAAACTCAGCCTAAAACAGAGTTTAAATTACTTTGGTTTTGTATAGTAACCTAAAGATACAGAAAACAAATTAAGTCAAAAAAACTGCCAAACATGCCAAAGCAATAAAAAAATATTTAAACTTTTCCCTTTGTTTTGTGACTCAAAGGTAGGAATTTTTGCATGCTGTGCTTTCATATTGGGATAAATCTTATCCCTAGTGGAAATTAACTGGCACTTTACTACCAGTTATGTTAGGTCAAAGCTATTGCCTTTGCAAATTGTATTCAGCCATTATTAAATATAATTAATTAATATCAACAAGAGTTGTGATGTACTGTAATTTTTTATAAGATTCCTGTTTCTTTACTTCTGTCCATGAGAATGTCTATTAAGAAAACATTTTTCTTGAAAATGCTCAGAAAAAATGAAGAGCAAATTCCTGAGATTTGCTCAACCAGTGAATTAATGCATTTTGTAATTAAATAGATGTGGTCAGGCCATAGAGTGATAGATACAATACCTCATATAAGCTTGCCATCTGAATAACTAAGTTTGAATGCTGAAAGACATTCTTGAAGCAGTAAAGACAATTTTTTGTATTAATTATTTTTTGTATATTATTCTGAGCCTAAGTCCATGACATTACAAATTAGAAAAAAAAGGTCAAGGCAAAATTTCATAGAGAAAAAATTCCCCTAATGACAAATTGGTCATCCAACTTTATGATGCAAAACACAAGGGATAGCTTTGCACTGTTTGCACTAATGATGGAATTAAATAATTAAGCTGTTACTTAACTGGAAAAGCATTTCTCATAGATTGGACTTTTACCTTATGTTCTTATTTTTAGCAACACTTTAAGCTCTTTAAGATAATGTTCACTGTATGTTGGGAATCTGTGCATGGGATTTCAGGTCATGACTGTTAAGGGATTTTCTTTTATCATGTATTTCTGTTAGTTATGATCGCACACCGTCATTTGAAGTACAAGCAGTTTTGTAGGGTTTGATAATATTAAAGATTTAGCTGGAGGATTTTGGGGAGCTAGAGACTTGGCATGTTAAAAGTATCTGGATGTTTTTCTGTCTGTGTGCATTCCCCTTCTGTAGCAATGGCCCTGAAGTTCCCATTCATGTTGGGGTTACAGCACCAATCCACTTTTCTTCTGCCTGTGGACAAATCAATAGCAAATCACTTATTACTTACTGAGTACATAGGAAACAAATCTGTAGAAGTCTAGATCAAAGAATGTGCTTATGGCCTCCCAAATTGAAGCTTACCAGCTATAAATCATCACTACCTGTAGTCCGTGAAGAATTCTACAATGACTGATGTGTTGGGTTCGATGTAAAGATTTCACTGTACTGTCCCTTCTCCCCCTGCTTTCCCTCTGCCACTGCTGGCTTGCTTCCTCTCACTTTCAACACATTTAGTTTGGAAGACTCAAAATCAGACAAGTGTGGAGTATTCACACTGCTTATGCCCCCTTAACCTTAGACTGTTCTCTGAGACTGATCTCACAGCATCCGTTAACTGTCAGGTCTAGCTCTTAGGGATTTGTCAATGTCAATCCATTATCTCCTGGCAGGGGCCATGATAGAGTGATACAAAATCCCCATGTCTCACCCCTCTCATAATATCTGAAACCCATTCCTCAAAAATCAGATGGTTAAAAAAATTTCTGAACCGAAAGGAAAAGACAAGCAGGAAAATTCAAAGTGACAGGTGGACACCAGCTGTAATTTATTGTGCATATAGTACAAAGGTCTCAGGAATATGAGCATTCTGGATAATATTCTGTTCTTATTGAAGTCAGTGGGAATTTTTCTTTTGACTTCACTGGGGACCAGCATGTCATCCTTCACCTCCTAAAGGGGAAGAAAAAGGAGGAGAAAAAAAAAAAGAGAGAAAAATCTTTTTCTTGGTGAAACAAAGATGGAATACCATTTTATTATTTTACTGGGTGGGAAGGACAAGGGGAAAGAAGTGAGGAGAAGAAATCTTTGCTTTGGTGTATTTGGAATTTTTAATATAGTAGAATGAAAAAAATTTAAAAGCTTCTTTATTGAAAATCTTGACAATTATACTTTTTTATGTTAGTATCAAATAGATTTGTCTTAAAAATGCAAAAATATTGAAATACTTCATGTGTTTGCAGTCCCTTCTGTCTGGCATCCCTCCTTCCTAGCTCATTCAGGAATTTGTTATAATAAATTTACTTTTAATATTTTTTTCCCAAGTCTAATGAAGGAAGACATAATTTGTTCAGTTTTCATTTTCTAAACACGTTAGTGTGTCTGCATGCTAAATGAAATATTTACTTCTAATTTTAATTAAAATATTGTCTTTAGGATCTTCAGCAATTAAAAAAAAATTCATAAATAATTCATCTCTAAGCTCCAGTTAACATTTTTCTTTATCTTATTTCTTTAAAAAATAATGCATACTGCTAAAGATATGTAAGATAACCTTCTAGCAATGAATGGTTTTATAGTGTATGCTGATGTTTTCCAATGCCACACTTCAAATCATAACCAAAGAGAAATATGTGATTAGAAGTAAACAGAAAAAATGATCTTACAGATTAAAACTACTTCATTCTAAGAATTTCTATTTGAGATCTTTTATATAGGGCAATAATTTATCAAACTGTTCTTCTGCTCCTTTGCATCATTTTTTCTCTTTCATTCTTTTATTTCTATTTTCCTAAACATAATTCAAATTCTTGCCCCTTTTTTGGGTACCTGCATAGTTAATTGGATATTGTGCTGTAGAAAGGTGTGAATTTCAGTTGGTTACTACTGACAATAAAAGACTAACAGGAACAACCAAAAGCTACATTGCCACTTCACTGTTTTTATTCAGACACTAAAATACTGTGCAAGTGCGAAGATTCTGGGCAATTATAGTATAAACATTTAAGACACGTATCTGAAACTCATTGCAATCTGAAATTTCTCAGAGCTTCATCTCTTCAAATCATATTTTGGGTTTTGTTTTAAAGATTTCCTATTTCCACTTTCTGGCCTATTTGAAATCACTCATTTTGATGTGATGTCTGCTCTGCCTCCTGAACAAACAGAGACATCAAACCAAAATGAATAAAACCAAAAAACCAAAAGCCTCCCCAAAGATTTGAAAGTCCCCATCCATTCGAATTGCTCTTAATATGAAACACTAAAACAAATGATTTCAATTTGATGAGAAGCTTCAGATTGAAAGGCATGTTGAAAAAATACTATGTGTTTCTCATCTTTTCACCTTTGTCATTTCCACAGCCGAGTTGATCATATGCCTATAGCGACTTTTATCTTCATTCTCTGTGATCCGGTCTCAAAAAGGCACACATGGAAATGGAGAAGGAAACTGTCAATATAAAGATGAGCACCGTGACCACTTAGGGACATATTTACTTTTTCAAGATTTGCAGAAGAGATGTGTTCTTGTCTAATCGTAAGCAGATGGTGCCACCTTAGAGACTAGTACAGTTATGTTTTACAAACTCTACCAGAATTATCTCATATTTAAGTATTAAAAAAGGAAAATCACTAAAGTTTGAGAGCAATTTCTTTAGTTTTACCATCAAAGTTTAATGTATATTGTTTCTAAAATATAACACAAATTCATTCTGCATTTTCTCCAAACCATAAATATCTTTGAAATTCTTAGAAGCTTATTATTCTTTAAGGATTGTCCATCTAAGCGCATCACTTGTCACTTACAACATGCATTCCCTTGCACTGTAGCCGTGTTATCACATAACCCAGCAGAGGATACAAAGGCCTACCTGTGCTGGGAAAGTGGAATGCTAACTTTTAAAGCTGAGGATTCCCTGGCAAAGCTCTGAACAATGGCAGTTGTTTTTTCTTGCTTGGGACAGTATACTAAATCATCTATAGAGGAGTGCATTAAGTTTTGCAATGTTTTTAATCATGATTAATTCATGCTACGTAACTGGAGACTGCATAGCATAAGTGCTTACAGATGGTGCATTGTTACATAAACCTCAGTTATTTTAATATCTCACATACTCAAAATCAATCTAATAACTAAACAAATGTAATTATGAATAAGTCCTTGCTCTGTCAATGACTCTTTCTATGAGTATCTCTGTTTTGTAGTACCAGTGCAAATATAGAAAAAGCAGACCAAAATATTTTTCTGAATTTGTAATGCATTGTTAATTGAATTAGGTTTATATTGGAGGTTTTGGCAGCCTGGGGAGCTGCAGGGGTGGTATCTGAGAGAAGAGATTGGGGGCTGTCCCCATGTTGGACAGAGTCAGCTCCAGCCAGCTTCAAAGGGGACACACTGCTAGCCAAATCAGAGCCAAATCAGTGATGTTGGTGGCGTCTCTGTTCTAACATATTTAAGAGTAGAAAATGCAGGAACTGCAGCCTGTGGGAAGTATTCATGTTAGAGTAGCTCATGAAGGGCTGCATCCTGTGGGAAGGACCCCATGGTGGAGCAGAGACAAAGGAGTAAGATGCAGCAGAAAGTGCTGACAGTGCTTATGAACTGATGGTGACATTTCATTCCCATCTGGTCCACCTAGGGTACGGGGAAAACATAGAAGAGTCAGGAGTGTAGCTGAGCTTGGAAAAAAGGGAAGGGTGGGGGGAAAGTTTCTTTTGATTTGTTTAGTTTTCTCACTATCCTATGCTATTTTTAATTGGCAATAAATTAAATTAATCTTCCCAAGTTGTGTCTCATTTGCCTGTGACAGTAATTGGTGTGCAAATCTCCCTGTTCTTATCTCAACCCACGAGATTTTTCATCTTATGTTCTTCCCCTGTCTTGCTAAGGGGGAATGCAAGATCAGTTTGGTGGGCACCTGGAAGTCAGCAAGATTAACTCACCACATTATTACATGGCTGGTTTAAACAAATTGAATATTAAAAAACAACTGAAAATTCTGAACCCCTTCCTCAGCCCCCTCTCCCCTTTTAATTATTTTTTCATATTTTTTTTCTTCATCTTTATTGGATTTGAAGGGAAAAAAATAGGAATATGGAGGGAAAAGATTATGCTCTGGAGAGAAGCAACCTCAAACTTTTAACAATGCAAAATATTCTTAATCCTGAAGGAACAGGAATGAAAAAAAAGCGAGCAAACAAACGAACAGATACTCCTGTGCATTGAAGGTGTTCTGGGAACTATTTGGAAGAGAAATTGCAGATTGCTCTTATTTGTGTGAATCAAGTGGAATATAAAGTCTTTGCTCTAGTACAGGCCTTGAGGTTTGAAAAGATGGGAATGTTGATGGTTGCACACTGATCCCAATAAGCTATTTCATGTCAGGCAGGCAGAGACCTAATAAGATAAAAGGCTTTGAAGGAAAAGTCACAGAAATCCTAAGTAGAAATAAGCAATAAGCTTTTAAGTTTAATTAAGTATTGCAACTATTTCCTGTCACTTGGGATTTAAATTCAGATTGGATCTCTTAAACTATCTCATTTAGTTAGACAAAACAGGAGAATGACCAGGAAAAATTCTGTGGTATGGCCTGGTATGGCCAGCCACAGGAGCCAAGTTGTGCAAGATTATTAAAACCTTCCAGCTTTAAAAATCCGTTATTTGGTAATAAATTCTATATTCCTTGAAGAAAGAGGTAGATGAAAACAGTTTCAAATATAGATAGCCAAAAAGTTATATTTACTATCTGGTGGTGAGAGAACCTCAAATAATACAAAAATGTGGGACCCCCCACAAAAGGCAGACAAAATCTCTGTCGTGCAATCCCAGATTCCTGAATTCCTTGCGGAAAGTTTGAAAGAAGAACATTTGGCCTCAAAGTCAGGTACAGGCACTTTGCTATTCTTCCTCACTAGTCTGAATGAGTTCCTGACTATAAAAGGTAGGCCAAAACAGACTGGTTTTGTTAGAGGCTGAACTGCCTACCAGTTTCCTCTCGTCGTTTAACAGGAATAAAATTTCCTGACAGTTATGAAAGTACCAGGAGACTTATCAGTGTGCTGGTCAGTGACAAGATTTCATGTGGGCATTTCAAGTTATTTTCAGTATTGTTTATCATTATCACAGGTTAAATCTCCATTAACACAACGCTTTGGACAAAGAGATTTACTGAAAAGAGCAAAAGTGATATTGGCCAACCTGAAGATAAACTAACAGTCAGTGTCAAGCTCTACCTGGCTATGATTCTAGGCAGTCATTCCACATGCCTCGTGATGGATTACTTCTGTGTAATCAACACTGTTAGCATATGACATGATTTTTTTCTTCTATGGTAAATAAAGTTCTGGGCAATCAACTGGAAATCACGTTCATGTTTTCACATCCGTGTAAGTCAACCCCTTCATGCACAAAGACTGTGCTGTTGACGAGATGGTAAAGACCTCATTCAATTTTTATTCTACCTCTAGAATTCATCTGATATTTACAAGTCTCATCCATGAAAAAAACCAACAACTTTTGCCGATGAGTGTAAGTTTGCAACTAGAATTACTATTGATGCTGATCTTGCAGTAGTCACAGAGCCAGACTGAATCCATATATAGGAAATGAGCAGTAAATGCCTTTGTACCTTGGCAGAACTCAGTTCAAGGTGTCTTGGTCTACCTTGTTTCTATTTTAACATCAAAATGAAAAGTGAATAAAGCTTTCTCCCCCCTCTCTTTGTATTCTCATATTTACAGGAGTATTGCATTAGTTTAAATTATGTTTAGACAACTTTTGACTATATAATTTACATCACATCCATGTCCAGTAAAAGATACAACCTCCTTTTCCAGCAGAGAGAAATCAACAATTCTGTTGTTTTATATCAATCTATTGCTGACTGTATTCTTTTGTTTTACTTTTGTTGTCCTTTTATTTTTTTAACAAGTACCTGCTATGTGTGTTTAAAAAAAGGAGAAGCTATAAACACTACAACACAATGATTTGGTCCTTTTTAGATAACATCTAAGCCTATATTCTGTTTAAAGAATGTATACATCCCCTACTGAAGTAAATGTTAATCTGTCATTTTTCCCATCATACTTCTCCTGGAAATACATAGACTTAAACTTTTGCTCAGATTATTTTCTATACTGGGTTTCAGAATATGCTTTCAAATTCAGATCTTAGCACAAGTGACTTCAAAATAAAAAGCAAGATATTCAACATTTTTAGATTATATAGTAGAAATACTTCATAATAATAAGGTAAAAGCAAAACAAAACAATCTCTCTCTCTCTCTCTCTCCCCCCGCAAAAACCTGAGGAGCTAAATTGCCAGTACAGCACGATTTTAGCCACAAATAGAATTGTATTATCAGCTTGAAAGTAGCTCTCAGCGGGGACTCAGACAGCAGACGGGATTGTATTATTCTTTCATTCCTCTATCCATCTGTTAAAGAAGTTCTGTTTAGAATCAAATGCTCTTCTTTTTAATTATTTTTTTAAGAATAATCTAATTTTTGAGCACAACCAGTGGCACTTCATATATGCACACCTTGCAAGTGTTTAGGAAAAAGCTTCCTTTGTTTTCATTCAGGGAATTCATCTCCACTACATTTATTCGTTTTAGAATTGAGTTTGTGCCAATCCCAAATACCCATTTGAATATCTGTAACTATAGAATCCTCCCCTGTTTTCCTCTATATTGCTTTGGGGTTTTTTTCTGATTTGGAATACCCTCCTCCTTGCATGAAATTTTCAAATAGTGTTTTGGTTCTTTTATATACTCTCACTTTCCTCTTTCCAGGAAATGTTCTCAAATCTTTATTGTATCTACAAGAAGAGAAAAGAACTATGATATTAACATATGCATTCCCCCCCGCCCAATAAACTATTCTTTACTCTAGGTGGTACTTGTGTTATTATCTGGTTTTGAAAGCTTTTCTATCTCATATAAAGCATGAAAATAATGGTCCAAGAAGGGATACTATACCAGGAAAGTGCTTGTAAGGTATGTTCATTTATATTGGTGAATACTGCTTTTGAGCTGCATATATCTCCCAAATGAAATAAAATGCAACAAGAAAATGGCATAACTGAACCTATGTACTTCCCAGCATAACTGAACCCATGTTAGAGATTTCCATTCTTATGCACACATTGGCAAGAAATTGCTGTTCATCATGCCTCTGTAGCAGACAGTGGAAAAGGAGCAATTCTTGTGTAGGCTTAGCTTTATTCTTCTATTCTTCCCACAGTTTGGATTTTTCAAAATTAGAGGTGATGAAAAAGGTATAGGTGGAAGACACTAGAAGGCATTGACAAAGACAAATTCAATCTCAAAGAAGTCTTTGAAATTTTGTAAGAAATTTTTACCATCTCTTACAAAAAAAAACCAAAAAAACCAAAAATCCCTAACCGAAAACAAACCAACCCCCCAGCCAAAGCAACAAAAAGAAAACATGGCAAGAAGATTCCAAAGGAAACTGGAAAAACAAATCTCATCTCAGGAAATCATGAAAAGTCCACCTTAGAAAGTTACATTAAGAAAAATATTATTAATTCATTCAGATTGAGATTTGGTGTGTCTGCAGAAAATTTCAGAATAATCTTTGGAGCTGTCTAGACCACATTTTTGTGTGGCATAGGTTTCAAAGAAAAGCTTTGGTCTAGTACCTGAACCAAACATTGAATGAGTGTAGTCAGATTGCCTGTTGAGCCTCTCTTTTGCCGTGTGATCTGCCACAGACTTTGTGGTACAAAATCGAGGTAATCAGGATCAGCAGTTTCTGAGGTTATACTTGTTATATCCTGCCTCAAAATACCTACCTTGTGTGCTGATGTGCCTTCCCAAAAATGAATACATTAAGATAATTAGTTCCTGAAAATGTCCTGGTTATATTGGCATTGGTATTGCTTGATGAGACACCTCAGAGAGAGAATCCCCTCCATCTCCAAATTTTACTCGCCTGAATATTTTGTAAATATTTTAAAATGCACATACTTAAATGTCTTTATTAGAAGACAGTTAGGCTGTAGTTCAGCATCTCAGTGGGGTTTGCATGTTTAGAGTCACTTTGGGAGGAGATGACCATAGAGGAGATGGGGTGGAGTTTATATCTTAATAATGGAGGGGTGAAGAATCACTTTGGGGACTGACAGAGTGGGACTTCTCTGTCTCATTCACCTGAGATTGTGTCAATTCTTCAAAACTGTCTTGTCCTGGTAATCTACTTTCACATTTTAACTGCTTTGCTTGATGTCAAAACCAGAGCATCTAAGAGATAAACGGAGAACTCTGTATCTTTCACAGACACACAACTCCGTAATGTGGAGAGCAGGCTACACCAGCACAGAAGACTCCACAGTACAAAGTGTTTGAAACTGGGAGGCCCTTGGGTGCTGAGGTTCAAGAGTCTATATTTGGATAAAACCTGTTTCTACTGAGATTTTTAAGTAAGTGTTTCTAGGTAATAAATGAAGGATGTAATCTGTGCTGAGGATGTCTACCAGCATTACCTTCTATCCAACTGAATTTCAGTTTTGGCACTCACAGTACCCTTGCTTCCAAAAATGGTGACAGAGTCTTTCCCTTCTTCAAGTAAAGAAATAAAAATCTCAGCTCCAATTTCCTAGAAGAGAACTGTTTCCTTACTGTTTAGTTTATTAATCAAGTTAGTTTTGTGTCTGCAAATGTGGTAAATACATGCATTTGCTCCTTACTGAGTTTTCTTTTAAACGCTCTTTTCCAGTACAATATAGTGTAAAGGAGATATTATTGTATGGTAAGGATGCTAAAGCAGATCTATAAAATTAGACTGATTATTAAAGGGAAAATGACTATGTAAGTAATATGAGCTTAATGTAGTTTGCTTTTCTTCCTGTGAAAAATATGGTCCATAAAGTGCATGTGGCTTCAGCAACCACCTACAGACGCTTAACAAATGTAACCAGGTTAAGCATGTTATATCTGGAATTGCATTGATGCCTTTTCGGCTGGTAGAAATATGAAGCAGATACAGCAGTAAAGGGAAAAGGTAATATTACCTCGGTTTTAATAGGATCCTAGGTGCACACTCCTCAAAGGTGGAAACATGACGAAGCATGCAACGCGTATACAATTATATGGACCTTGCAAATTAGCATATCTACTTAAAATTCCCCAAAAAGAAACTTAATAAATTAAGTAATTGTCCCCCTATTCTAATTACCTCCCCCCCTCGACCAAATGAGACTACAGCCTAGTTTACAAAATGTGTTCCAGAGAGAAGGCTCCGTCCAAGGTTGGAACTTCTAGTTCTGAGATAGTATGAATGTTTGGTCTTCCCGCTTTGCAAGACCCTCAAACGAAGCTAAATATCAGACTACAAGAATTATAAACATGTGGGGGTAAGGTACAAGGAGTGTTTGTAAAGGGTACAAGGAGAGGGAAAGTGTATAAAAATGTATTAAAAGGTATAAAAAGAAAAGACAAAAGTCATCGGGCATCAATATCTCTTCACAACAAAAATTGTCTATCCATTCTGTAACATCAAGACCAGGAGCCTCAATTATTCTTTGATCTTTTCAACAAGCAAGATAATAATTGGAAGCTGACAAAATTCATGCTCAGGTTGGGAAATATTGATTTCTGTTTGTTGCATCTTAACATCTAGAATGTGACTGTCATGTATACTAAAACATGAAATTAACTGTCTTCATAGAAGTTTTACTAAATCAGCCAGCAAACAAAGGAGTTATTGGCAGCTTCTTCATTACCAAACATAGGGTAAAGCACTTGATTATTTTTAGAGGTTCTAAGGTGACTTTCATGTACATCGGTAAACACCAGTCTCTTAAACATTAAGGATAAAATCTTTCTTGTTTTTAAGAAGATGCAAAATTATTTTCTGCTTGTTTACTAGCACTAAATGCTACAACAACCTGCACTTTACATATCAGTGTGTTTGTAGCTGTTCAGAATGAGAACACTGCAATTTTGCCCAAGAGTGAGGGAGTAATACAAGGTCAGGGTTACTTTGAAATAGTTTGCCAAGAAAAAATATCCTGATAAAGAGTGCAGAACATTCACTCTCATGTGTTTGAAACACATGAATATTTTTTAGTTCACCTGTAAGTGAGCCAAACGAAAACGGAAAGTTGCAAGAAGAGAAAGAACTTGATTGAAGGACTGTCAATGTTTTCCTTGTTTAATTTGAAAAATTAAAGCACTAAAATCACTCATACCCCCACACACTCTGCACCTCTGATCTGTTTTCAGACTTTGATACTATGACTAGTTCTGCAGATAAACTTACTACTAGGATTTTGGAATTTTTCTGAACATTTAGTGTCAGTATTTTTAAAACATGACTGCTAAGGAGACAGTAAGTAGATTGTGTATTGTAGCGGAGAGAGAGGGACAGGAAAATTTTAAAATATGTGCGACCTACATACTTTTCTTTTGAGGCAGGGGATATCTGAGTAGCTCAATGAATGCAAGGAAGCTTGTGATCTTGTCACTAGGACCTTTTAGTTTAATACCAGAAGTGTCTTGATACATGACTGTTCATTGGAAACTGTGTTCAAGAGCTGACATTTGTAAGTAGTTGGAGGAAATATTATCACATTATATTTTTCCCTCTATCAAATTTAAATGAATATTTTGTCGCTGTCATGCAACCTTTTTTACTGTTGGGTGGAAAATGTTTAGCCTGACCTTCCAGTAGCTATAACTAGAGGTATAGCAACCAAAAAATTAATTATGCCTATAAAATTTGCTTTTCTCTTCCCCATTTACAGGAATCAAGAAATATGTGGTGTTACCACTTGATATTTTCACTTAAATTTACTGAACTGCATGTGAAAATATAAGCTGCATGTAAAATAACCTTATTGGAGTTTAATACTCGGAGATGTGGAATACAAAATGGAGTGATTGCATTTCATTTTTTAATAAAACTTGTTTAGAGACTGTTGCTTGCCTGTTAGAATGGAATGGAAGAGATATTGAGTGTTCACTGACTAAATGGTGAAAACATTTAATATCCTGTATAAGTTTTGTTAGTTTGGAAAAAAGCAACATAAGAACATGTAAAATGATGAAAGCTGTCTTATGCAATTTTACCTGTTCCCTGCATCACTTCAAGGGAAAGTTAAATTGATTGTAACCCATAGAGCTGGTTAGGAGAACAGAAGAAGTACAGAGACTAAGCTGGCTGTGTGATGATAAGGTGCATAGATCCATGCTTTAAATCTATTGCTACCTGCCTCTCCACACAGACTTTTTAGGTGCATATTATTTGAGTTTTGATGATGAAGAGAAAAATAAGACCAAGGTAGTTAAGCCTATGGCTTGTTTCTTCCCTCAATTCTTTTTGAGTTATGTTGAATTCACTAAATATTCTACCTGGACAATTTTCAAAGTCAGATGCATTTCTGGAGGATTCTGCACCTTCCTTTCTCTTATAAAAGAGCCTGGTAGTTCAAGCAACAAGCTACACTGGACTGATAAACCTCTGCCTCAGCCACTGGCAAACAATATCTTCTTATGGAAAGCAACTGTGAAGTGGTTTTCCCACTGGTGCAATTAACCAAAGTGCCCTTTCTCCTTTCTTTGCCCTAAGACAGAATGTCTGTATTGCTTGTTTTGTGCTGTATGACTCAGTAGACAGTTAACTATTTAAATGGTCCCCAGGAACTATTGCCTACATGTGGTGGACATGTTCTTCTGCCTAATATTGGACATTTCTATCTCAGCCTGGGTACTCCTCCAAATCTTTCAGCAACTTTGCTTGTAGTTCTAATGTTGTTAAGTGAAGCTGTTCCGTTTGGTCTTCACTCATAGAGGGAAATCACTTCCATAATTTGTCCATGGGGAAAATATTATTTTGTTCCTTGCAATTTGCCCAGATTAAAAATTTTAAATTATAAGTAGAGCTGAGGAAGTTTTTTGGGTTTTGGGTTTTTATTTTTTGGTGATTTCAGGAACAGAGATACCATTGTTATTCAACTGAACCCTTTTCTGTTACATTCCCTAGGAGCCTGTCTAATTCAAATTAATGTAATATTGTTCAAAGTGTAATTTGTGGTAGCAGTAGTGCCACTTCAGCTTACTAGGCAGCTCTCCAGACTTTAAAGGCTTGCCTGACCTTCTGCTCTGTGGGCTGTGTAAGGGGTGCTGCACACTGCAAGAAAGGCTCTTGCAAGACACAGCGCCTCAGTCCTGGCCAGAAAGAATTGCATTGCACTATACTCTGCCATGCTGGTATTTCCCACATCCTTTTTCATTTCTGCACAGACCTTGTCATCCTTAAAAAATTATATTTAAGGAGTGAAGCTCATACTCCATACTGGGAATATCCACCTTGTAGACCCGCCTATTCCTGTTGCAATCGGATGTCACATCTGGTGCATGCACTGTGTGAGAGACAAGGAGGGAAAAAACCTCTGCTTTTGTTTCACAGTGTTATTGCTTTAGGTCTTGCAATGATCTGGATCTTCTGATAGCGTAAGCTCCTACGAAAGACATTGAATTTTTGTGCACACTGTATTTCCTCTATGTATGGATCAGTATGATCCTGCTTCTTGTGCTAACCAAAAAGCAAAAAATAATGAATATCACAGAAATTTGTGTTCA
>NC_139482.1:59955576-60020576 GCF_008360975.1 Lichenostomus cassidix
TTGCAAGGTAAATGCATATTCACAAAATTCAAGCTTAGATTAATTAATCCAAGCAGCTAATTTTAGTAGCCCTCAGCATGTATCTTTACACCATATCCCACATGGAACAGAAGCTTCACTGACACCTGGGGAAACTTCATCAGGAGAGAGTCCCTGTGAAGCTGTAACTGAAGCAGGACACTTGGGGAACTAAGAGTGCCTGTTGTGCCTTTCCCTTTCATCCTATGCTGACCTGTTCTGGAAATCAATAAATGCCTAAGGTTTGGACATGGACTTTTTCATAGCATTTAATTTTCTTGCTCTGGGACATCTTCAGAAAATCTCCACACTTGGCCCAGGTGCTTTCTGCCTTGATCATTAGCAACCCCTCCCAGGAAATGTGATTTTTCATGTTCCTTTGCTCTGCCTGGAGCTCAACAAACATCACAGCCTCCGCACAAGCTGGGGGAAAAGAAAGTCCTTCTGTGTCTTACCCTTCTGGCAACTCACCCAGTAGGAGTATCCTCACCTTTCAGGGTGAGTATCTGATGCTCTGGGGATCAGAGGCGAAAGCCTTATTGCTTGTTGTTCATGATTGTGAGTATTTGTGGCCAACAGTGACAAAACAGCTGCAGTGTAGTGTGAAGGGCAGCCTTGCTGGTTCTGACAACTGATTCATGCAAGTTGCATTGAAAGTACATAAACTGCCATAGAAAGTGCATCTGAATGCTTAACTTAATGATCAGGGTGTTTATCTGGCCAAATACAAAACTCAGACTCAGTGATGAGGGCAGGCAGCTGGAGAGAGAAGTGCGGGCTGTAATCCCTCCTCCAGGGACCATTTAAAAATTGTAGATTGAATAATCATTGAAGTAAAATTGCTATCCAGGCTTCTCATTCCAGTGAATTGCAGAGCTGGAAGGACACTCATTGAATTAGAGAGCAAGGTTGCATATGTATTTCTAAACATGTCAGGAAGAGAGGGAGAGAACTGGGAGAAATGCCCTGTGGAAAAACTTGCACTCAACTAGTGTAGTCTCATGAGAAATGGGAGATGGATCCAGAATAAGGGTTAAACTGAACATGTTGTGTTTGTGCATTGTTTCTTGTTGCCTCCAAGGAATTCACATTGCAGGGAGGGAAAGATTCCTTACTCAGTTGGTTTTCAAAAGTCATGGACTTGAACTCTTGTGTTCATGACAAACCATTTCCAGAACTTTGGAGTAAGAGGCCTGAATTCCCAGAAATGGTGTGTTTGAAGGCACAGCCTTCAGAGCACAATTATTGCTGCTTAGCTCAGAGAGTTGAGTGTGTCTCCAGCTGTGAGATCTACGCCTTATCCCTTATTTTCCCATCCAGCCTTGCTGCAGCTGGGGATGTGGACCCAGCTGGGACACTTGTGTGGGCCAAGACCATATAAAGTGGGGTGATGGAGAAGTGTTCAAGAACCTCCACATGAGCATAATCTTCAACACCTCATTATTTATAAACATGTTTTAGGATTACATACCTGAGACATCCTGAGCTATTGATGATGGTTGGTTGTCAGAGGTGTAAACACCACAGCATGATTTCCAATAATTTCTCAGGTGGTCATGACTAAAGTCATTCCACTAAAGGAAAGGTAAGTACATGTGGAGTTCTAATTGCAGATAACTTTTTTCATAGAAGTCTTCTACTGAAAGCTTTAGCAGTAGCTAAATGCTGGTGCTAACATTGGATCTAGTAATGGCAGTAAAGCAGCTGTTTTGGAAGAGGGGACACCCTCTTTTCAGAAGGCAAAGTAATAATAGTACATTGCACAAACACCTCTCTGGTAATCTGGCAAGCTCTCTGAGTCAGGGATTACTTTTCATACCTCATTTTATGTGTTTTATCACCTGTAAAGGGTACATTTCTCTGAAGTACATAGAGAAAAAAAATATTGGTAAGACTCAGTTTTCTTCTTTAGCAAGAGCCAGGAAATTTCCTTCCAATCCTTCAAAATCCTATGAAGCTGAACTACCATTACTACAGCTGAATTTTTGTCCAAGTACAACATACACTGAAATTTCTTAGGTGGTCTCCTTCACTGGAGATGTAAGTCCTTCCTAGACATTAATGTGTGCTTTTGACAGCACAGATTTGAGGTGTGGGATCAGATAGTTGTCTCAGTTTCAAAATTAGGAACGTGGGGCCATCAGTGATTTTCCCAGGAGCAAAAGGTAAGCCAGAAAAAAAGGGGAAGTCAACTTCTGTCAGAAAAGTTCCAGACCAGAATAGTTTAATACAAAGGCCAAGGCATGGGATCTTCTATCTTTTCGCTCAATCACTAAATTACTTTTGTTTCCAGTGAATTTAGTTTGTCATTTCTTGTGCTGGTGAGAGCCTGAAGCCTAGGAGGTTCTCATGGCTGCAAATTGAGGCTAGTCCTGTGGATTCCCAGTCTATTTTTCAAATCACCAAATTTCTTCTTTGAGCCAAGTCAGTGTTGAGAGGTTAATGCTCAGAGTTGTGATTTCAGAGGTTACATGAAGTCTTGGGAAGTCTTCTGATGTAATTTGGAATTTAGGACTGAAAATTTTGAAATTACAACTTTGGATATGCAGCATTCATCTGAGTTTCCAGGGCTTCTGAAGACTAGCCTGCTCCTAGCCATTGAGCACTATAATCCTTTGCCTACATCCTTCATACTACTGACATTCCACTTACAAAAACACTAGTAAATGACTGGTGGAGTCAGATGCTGATTTATTTAGGTCTCAGATTGCTTATGTGAAATTAGATGGCATGCGGAATATCAGAATACTGCTAAATTAAAAAAATATAAGCAATCAGTATTGCTGGTGTAGCTGGACTTTAACATTCATAAAATTAGCTTTTCAATCCCTGTAAAAGGACAGTTATGATTTTAGCAGTGTTTTTTCTTGTTGAATATTATAATGGCTGTTCCCACTGAGCAGTGTTACCAAAATACAAATTTAAAGATGCAAAGCACAGGTGTATGTGTTTGTATGCTGGAGGAAAGGCTTTCATTTACAACAAGTTTAGTTTCTGTAATCCAATAAGCATTTTCTGTGAGCAGAGAACAAGTTTGATGCTAAACAGTTTTAAAAGAACTTAGTTATAAGACAGGTTTTACTGAAAGAGGCAATATGTTTTTATGCCTCTTTCAATTATGGCCAAAACCTTTTTTGGCTGTGAATGCAATGCTTTATAAACTTGCCTCTAAGAGGAAAATGTGGTCCACTTCCAGTACATGCATACATACCCTTGAAAAGTGCAATGCTTGCAGTGCCAAGTTTCATTCTTAACATACAGCAACATAAATATTGCTCTCTTCACACCTATCGTTGTGTTATAATTGCGTTAGCCTATGTGGTGCAAAAGGGTGTTTCCAGTAACAGCAAAAGAAATTTAGAAATAATAAAGCTGTCAGTGTTAACAGTGATTGTTGACAAGACACATGTAAACCTAATTAAAAATAGAGAAAATTTCACTTGTCAAAAACCAGAATAATGCAAGTTTGGGATTTTCTACTTCCCATCAGATATATTTCTTGCAGTGAATTTAATGATTTTTTTAAAGATAGACTATTTTTCTCCTTTTCCCTTTCTCTTTTCCTCCCACACTGCCAAACCTGAGACCAAAAAATGGCCTTTTACAATCAACTGAAGAAAACTGATCCTCACTATAAGGAGCTTTCAGTTCTCTTTAAGGTTTAAAGATCAAGATTTTTTCCTATGTATTTATTACAAAAATTGGAGCTCTGCTATTACTTAGTAAGCTTGAAAGAAAGGCATGCTCCAATGAATCCTATATAACATACCTGTTCTTCCAGCCTTACAAGTAATGGCAGTAGTCTCATTTTGCTTTAAATATATAAAAGGCTCTGATTCAAAGAAGGAAGATTCTCAATAGTTGACTGGTTTCTAAATAGGCATTTTGAGCCTTAATGGGCATAACATTAGGTATACGGATGGACTCAGTGATCTCAAATGTCCTTTCCAACCCAGATGATTCCATGAGCATTGTTTATGAGGTCTGAATTTTGAGTTGCTGAGAACGGATGTGCTGCCTGTGATTTCTGTTGTGCTGCCCAAGTTCATGAGAGCATGGGATTTGACTCTAAGTATCTATCACATGGACTCAGGATCTGCTTTAGTTTAAATCTCAATAAAGTTCTGTCCGTCTTCACTTAGGAATCTATCAGAGTAAGAGTATGAAAGTCATTTAAAATAATTACTTTTTCCTTTTTAATGATCTCTGTAGGATAGCTCACAAGAAAAAAAGTAGAATAACATTAAACTTTTATTAGTTGAAGATGTGTTGCTCATTAAACTAATTAGATGATTTAAAATCTTCAAATATATAAAAGGAATTTTTTAGGAAGATTATTTTAGGGCTAAACTTGCTAAAAGGGGAAGGTCAGTACAAATGCAAGGTAGAGTGCTATGGACATATCTATGCCAATGATAATGTTAAAAGGTCTTTCAACATAAGGAATAGATGTTACCTGTTAATTTTTTGAAGATATTATAATTAATATCTTAAATATAATAAATTTGGTAGCCTGTTAATAGTTGTTTATAACTGTTGGATGGTGGTGGGTTTTTTGTTTCTGTTTTTTTATAAATTATAAGATTGTACTGTCTGCTATGCATTGAAAGTAATCTAATATTCTCAGATAAAAGAGCATAATTGTTGATAAAATTAAGAAACAAGTAGAGAAAACATGAACTGCACATCGACGAGGATATCACTTGGCTTACAGAATATATTAGATATGCTCCTACAGAGCCTTATTTTAATTTTTTATTTGGCTTACCCGATATTTTCTTCATAGGTTTAATTATAAATGTCTGCGAATATGTGAAAAATGATTAAAATATTTTTGAGATGTCAAAAAACTAATTTAAGAGCAAAACAATATAAACAAAATGGAGAAAATGTGCTGTGCTTTAAATGAAGTCTGTAATGTACTCTAATAAAGCCTCAGAAGCTTCAGGTAGAGAAGATATGCTCCCTGACTAAAAAAAAAAAAAAAAAAAAAATATATAGCAAAAACCTTTTTCTCCAGTTAAAAAACCACTTCCAACTGTGTATCTCTTTTATAATTGTTGATGGCCTTACTAACACCTAAACCAGAAATCTCTTAAATGTCAACAATACTTACAATGTTACAGAGAAATCACAGAGCAAAAATATTTTATTTCAACTGAAATGGAAAAAGAAAGTAGTTACCCTCTTATTCAGCTCATGAGGAAGACTGAACATGCAATGGCGTTTATATTTGTTATTATCATTGTTTTTATTTTCCTCATCTTTACGTTAGAAATTCAGTTCTGTTTTCTACACTTTTCTGATGTTCTCCAGTAAATTTGAACAGATTTTGTGATACTTTGGATCACAGGTGGAGTAATATACAAGAAAACTATATGAAGTGCTTTATGTGTTTTTTCTCCATAGCTTTACAGAAGGGAGGTTTGAACCATGCTGGACTTTTTACCAAAGAAAATTTAGGAGTCTTCAGTGGAATAAAGAGGTAAGATTAACATGAAATTCTGAACACGTCATGTTTATTTCCCTAAGGATGTAACTTATGGCTTTTGGCACGTGTTGTGCCAACAGCAGCGTGTTACATCTTCTGTGGGAATACCCCTAGGAATACACCACAGAGGAATAATTTTAAACCTTGGAGTAAGGCTGCTTCTATGATGAGTTATTGGATGGAGCTTTGAGTCAGCAGCAACTTGATTTAATATTACTAGATCCTGTGAAATTTTCATAGATTTTAAGATGAGGGCAGCAGAGGGGGCAGCCTCATTATTTCTCCTTGAAACATTCAATGGAACATAGAAGCATTTTGAAGTTGTGGGTTAATTGTTTGGCTTAAAGTGTAATTTATTTTTCAGTGCTGAATTAGCAATACTTAGGCATATTATTCATGCTTTAGTAGAGAAAACAGATTAGTTAAACTCCAGGAATTAAATTCTTAAAGGTTACATTTTGAAAACAAATGTGTATGAAAAAGAAGGCAAACTATAACAAGACATAGGTTGTCTATACATGAATTAAGCATCTGTTTGTATTACTATTGAAATTATTGACATTAGACCGTGATTGCAGGGATATTTTCTATACTGTTTGATCGTCATTCGGGTCAGACAGCATTTCACCTTCTTTCTCATCCTGAAACCACTTGCAGTTTGTTCCTCTGTTTCATTCCTGTGTACCAGAATGGCAACTTCATTGACGTAAAAATTAGGAAAGTTTGGGTTAACAATTGCGTCTCTACAGATGTATTCAAACAGAGACATGCTTCAATGAATACACTAGTAAGAGATCAAATTCTAATTGTGCTTGCTTCTGCGAGTGTGAGGAACTGTGGGCTACAATTCCCTGGATAAACTGCACAGTTACTTTCTCTACTTAAGCCAATGAATAAAGTGAATTTATTAATATTTATTGGAAGCATGTACAGGCTTAAAGACAGGTAGATGTATGCAGTAAAACACCTTTGGATCTGGGAATATTAACCCATTGTAGCTCTACAAATGAGTATTTATAAAAATTCCACGACAGCTGTCAGTTTCCATGCCGTCATTCTCCTTCCTGAGTCCTTTCTGTCTCAGCAGTATAACATAGATAATAATGGTGATGAATAGGTTCGATATTTAGTTCAGAGTATATAGTAACATGAGAGTTGTCTTTCTCCTCAGTTTTGTCAAAAACCTATGATAATTTTCATTAAAACTGCAATCCATCCCCATGGTCTAAGGACAGAATAGAGCAAGTAGTCAGTGTATGTCACAGGAGCAAGTCATGGTCTTGCGTTGCAATAAGCACCAAAATGCTGGAATCTCAAAGAAACCACTGCTTTTAGTTTATTTTAAAGTAATATGTTTTTTTTTACCTTGACCAGAGCAAGATTTTTTTTGTTAACATTTTGTGGTAAAAATATATGCTTAAAGGACATTTCTGTAACAGGGTTAAATACAGCAGAAATCTGGTAGTTGAGCATCCATGTAGGCAGCATCACTGTGCTGAGGAATGGACAACTTGCATGACTTTCACATTAAGCTGTAAGCTCCCATGAGTTTCCAGGACAGCTAACACAGTTTAACTCATGTCTTTTGGTAGTCATGGCTGGTCAGCATTACTCTGGACTCTCCTTTGTCTTTCTATCACCTCCCTCCCCTGATACAGAGCACCCTGGCCCCATTTTGCCTATTCATGGACAGAGAGACTGCTAACGCTTTTCATTAATTTAAAGGAATTCCACTGTAATGAGGTTTGTGTCAAATGGTAGATGTTGAAATTAACTTTGAATGGAGTTTGAACATGACTTTGTTATTGTATATGCGGGGGACCTTAACGCTTTCTTTGAATTGCATTGGCTTTATGATTTCCAATAAATAGTTGCTTATATTGAAATTATTGGGAAAAAATCTGCAATATATTTATATTATCCTGAAAAATCAAGATAACGCAATTAAACTTGTGTTTTCCGGCCTTTGATATAATAGTAATGAACATAGCAGAGAAAATGAATCAACAGCTGGAAGCTCCGGATGCCCATGGCCTTTTGTCATCATTTTCTTTTGTATTTAGCATGCAGAATGTGATCAAGATTGCACACCAATATTTTTATTACAAAGTGTTGTTGCTGACTTATAGTCAACAAGTTCTTCTGAGGTTTCATATTCACACTTCTGTTTTCGCTGCTGTTGAGCTGCAACATTTGCTGTATCTTGAGCACAGCTGTGAATTACAATTGTGCCTGGAAGCGCAGGCACTGAACCAAGGAAGAGAGGAAAACTGCCTTCAGATTTATGCATTTTTTCATATTGGGACTCAGATAAGTTCCTTCTAGGAAAGTTCATTTTAAAGAATTCCTTTCAAAGCAGGTAAGTGAGCCAAGGAGGCCTGTCTTAGACTGCTCTTCAGATTTTTCTTCAAGTTAATGAAACTGCAATGTTTCCAATAGAAATAGCATATTTCTCATGTAGCATAAAACCAAATTTCCTTGGCCATGCCTGTGTTAGGAGTTCAGTTGTTAATGCAGTGTTTCTTGTAAGCTCACCCTATAGGATGATCTCTGTGCTATCATTTTCCTTCTGAAGCCTGACATACACTGTTCACCCTGCTCACTCTTATGAGAACAAGAGCAGAATCACCTAACACCAGCATCCTTTTTCTTTTTTTTTTCTTTTCTTTCTTTTTTTTTTTTAACAACCAGGCCCTTAGCCCTCTTTTCACTTTGCTTCCATTAGTAGCAAATCCCCCTTGTCCTTTTTAATTTTTAATTACCATTGTTTGTTCACCTTTGTTTTACCCATGACATCTTCAATTTAAACAGTATCAGAGAGGTTGATGTGAACAGTTTTCTTTTCAGCTTAAGTGACTGCAGCTCGTTTAGTTGTTAATTATGCAGGGAGGTTTGCATGGCTGCGGCTGGTAATTTGAATATGCTCCCAATGTCAGGTCTGTATCTGGACGGCTGAGCTTGTAAAAGGATTATGATGTATATATGGTTCATGGCTAAGAGGGCTAATGAAAGTACCTCATTTAATCAAACACAATTAATTAAATGAACTTATGATATTAACCCATCTTTCCGTGCATGTATAATTTATATTAATTGATCTGCTGCATTGAAGTTGACCAATCAGGTAGGCTGCTGACAGCCTAAGGAAGAAGGAAGTACCATTAGCATTAGTTTGATGCAAACCATAATTGATGGGTCAGTGTGTTTTAGGGATGTAGCAAAAGCTTTGTTAATTGTCATAAGAAGTTCAAATTGATTGTGTCTGCATTAGTACATAAATTTAAATTGATTAATGTTTTGTTCTAAAATTAATGTCTATACTGCATGGGTGATACAATGCTTTATTTATTGGATTCATTAATGCAGTCTCAGGAAAAATAGTGTTGAAGTTAGGTAAGCGGAGATAGATCGTTAAGGATGAGTTCAGTGGAGCCATGTGGGAGACAGCATTCCCACATGGAGCCTGAGCCCTCCTGCACCGATGGCCATGTGTGAAACACTGTCCAGAGACCATGGAGGTTGATATTTAATTAGAGCTTTTTTAAAGACATTAGTGACATGGGGGAGGGGATGGGAGGGGGAAGCCAACACCCTTTCTAATAGAGCAAATTCTAAGAAGAAGTACAAAGGAAGCGTAGAACTGGCTGGTTATCTAAAATGTGGTAAAGTCCCTCCCTAGTCTAGATCAGCATTGTCCCTAGAATATTTCCTGTAAACCTGTTTTGTACAAGTGCTGCAGACAGCTTGTAATGTGTCTTCAGCTGAATAGGAAACTGAAATTATACCACAGCAGGTTTGTTACTCAATCATTTTGTCTGTCACTCTTCAGCATTTGCCAGCATAGGGAAAGCCAGAGGTATTTTGTGTTTGACAGTCACTATGTTTTAATAAATATTTGCATTGCACATGTTTGATTCTTGTGCTGTAGCACAGGATGCTTTGGCATGTTTTATGGCTCTGGCAGTTGAATATAATTTTCCCTTCTTATGCCAGCTTATTATAGCACCTTATATTTCAGTTTGCTTTACTTTTGACGCAAAATTTTAAAGGAACAAAGAGGAGTAGAAGATCTGCAGAGAAGTCACATTAATTCATTTATAACCCTTCCTTTTTCTTACCAAAGGAAACTTAACATCTGTTTCTCATAAACTGATTTAAATAGAAAATGTGTAATGCATCCTTTTACCAAATGGTTCTTTCTTTTATTGGAGGAATAAAGCAGTTTGACTGTTCTGCTTTTACTACAGTACATTCATGCTCTTAGAAATGGGACATCTCCACTTTCACCAGGGCACAGTCTGAGCTTTGCACAGTAAAGAGGAGATTATATATCTTTCTCTGCTCTCTTACTTGAAGTATGGTATACAATGTATTATTTACAGACAATTTCCTGGTTCTGTAATGGTTGGTTTATATTCAAATATCACTCCATGTGGTGGCACTAGTGAGTAGCAAACATCGTAATTGGTTCCTGGAGCACAACTCCTTTTCCTTTTAACTTTTCGAGATTGTGTTAATGGGTGCCTTGCACTCGTTTTCTATTGCCAGATTTTAAGGACAGCTATTCAAAGCTAAGTCATATTGTTCTGAGGCAATCGTGATGAAGTGATGAGCTTTGTCATGTGCAGCAATGTTGGCAATACTTTTGACAGTTTGGGCAAATTAAGTTCTTATTACTTCTTTAAATTATGTTTAGTGTTCCTCCTTTTTTCGCGGGCTTTATAACTGCAGTGTATCCTATGTAAGTGAAGATATACATGCAGACAGTTCTCATATTTCAGGTGAAAAAAGGACGGTGTTGTAAATTTTCATGTTTTGTTTACACCTTTGTTTGAACTCCTCCACAGTATTACAGTTAATTACTACCAAAAGGAACATTCTCTTCAGTGAGCTGCTTTCCCAGCAGAGTGGCTTTTTGCTTTGCAAAGATTTTGCAATAATAACGCATGAATATTTGACCCAGAGCCAACAGCAAGTGAAAAAACTCCTGCTGTGTAGAGAAAAGCATGAACAGCTCTCCTTTGCACTCTAAGAGCAAAGGGAATGGAAAATAAAATAGAAAAAGTTTGCCACTGAAATAATATGATAAATTAAGAACTAGTCTCAGTACACATGATGCACTTGAAAAGAAAAGCACTGACTACAGGCATCTTGTGCCAGAGCAGAGCACTTTGGGATTCACTGTCCTAAATTAAGATACTTTTCTGTAATTTTTCCAAAATCACAACTATAAAAAGATGTATGTGTTGTTCATGGGCATGTTTTAGGATGGGAGGAAACAGGCTTGCGGGTCTGTGGAGGGGACTGGGAGGGTATCTTGGTTCTACAGCAATAATGTTGCTTATGCTTAGCAGACCTGTGAATGGGTTACAGATGTTCCAAGCATGGAAATTAACGTTATTTTTAAAAAACCAAGCACTTAACTATTAGCAGAATGCAGTGTTTCTTGGAGCAATTATTTTGTTAATTGTGTTGTGGTTTAGGTTGCAGACAGAGCTGTACTCTTTGCTGTACTCTTTGCTAACGATAGTATTATTTGGATTTAAGTGTGGGAGAGGTGGGAGAGCAGATAACTGGCTGTCTTTTGGAACATCTACAGTGAATCCAGGGTAGCAGAAAGGAGCTATTATAAAAAACACTGGAAACAGGAGGACAGAGAGATGAGTATTAAATAAGGAGGGAATAGCCCATGTCCTACTCAGGTCTTGCCATCAGATCTGCTCCTTGTTTTGCCATTGGTGTGTGGTGTGTGGTGAGAATGCTGGTTCTCAATCAGCTGTGGAGAAGAAAGCTTTAAGAAACATGACAATGCCTGTGTCCGGTGGGTTCCTTGCACATTATTCTTTCTGAAGCATTGTGAAAATCCATGAATTGGGCTGGCCATCCCCCAACTCCATTTCAAGGGTTCTGCCATCAGTAGGTGTCACTGCAGCTAGACAGAAATCCCAGTGTGCACAGGAAGATGCATATTCACCTCACCATAAAAAACTAAATCAATACAGCAAAAACATATAGCTTCTCCAGCACACGGCAAAACTCATGTAATAAGCTAGAGGCTTAAGTGTTGAAAATGAGTCAATACAGCTCTACTGAAAAGGTTGTTACGTAGTGAAAGAAGATTTTTTTCCCCATTGCCTCCCAAAATGCTTGTACTGGGATCTGTAGATAGGGTAGCATAATATTTACCTCAGCTAAATAGAGAAACATTTATTTTAAAAAGTAGTAAAACTATATGTGTGTAATGTGAAGAGGTGTGTATATGTTATTTGAAAATAAAATGACAGTATCATCACAAGAGAAAATAATTCTCATCTCTTATCTAACTTAAGCCACAACTTGAGTTTGTAGTCATAAAAACCCCAGAAAATGTTAGGTATTAGTAGAACAATATAAGGCATTAAAATATTTAGTCTCAGAGAGAAGCATATTCTCTGACCTTAGAATGTATCTAAGCCTAAAAATGTAAATTAAGAAGAAAGTGATGCATCAGCATTAGTAAAATAAAGGGATTTTAACTGACTCCACACACAAGAAAGGTATTATAGGGGAAATAATCTAACACATTTGCTATTAACATTAAATATTTTTGCAGTTTCTGTTTTTTTAGTTATTGAAAATTCTTAAAATCAGTATCAAAAAGATAAAACATTTCTCTAAAACCACATGATTTCCACAAACACTAGCCAGCTTCTTAAACTATTTTTTAATTATCATTCTGGTAGGGTAAATGTAACAGGAAAACATGGATCAGAATTAAAAATGGGAAATGAAATTAAAGTGTCCTGAAGTTTCAGTTCAGAAATAATGTAAGACTAGCTTTTGTTCAATCGTTCAGTCTGTGCATTTAAAACACCAGTCCATTCTTAGCCAACTGCTAGCATTTTACAAAGTGCACTGTTATATTTTAAATTCTTACAGTATTGGTTTGTTTTTGCACAGAAAATGAAATGAGATCTTGTTGGTTTAGAATTGCATGTTCAGTCAATACAAAAAAAGAAATATTCCATTTTTTTCATTTCTAACCCACAACATTTGGATGGGAAAGGAAGGATTAAGTTAAATTTGATAATTTAATATGGCATTTATTTGTACTTCCCCCTACTGTTGTTTTGAGATGTTCTTGTGCAGGTTTGTTTGACAGAAGAGTAGGTCTTCTGCACAGAGAAGGCTGCAGAACCTTAATTAATTAGAATCATTTATTTCAGGGGTTGGAAATGAAGTAGTTAGGATAGTATTTAATGCTCGCTAATATGAAAATTTTAGATCAACTTCCGAGTCTTGTGTAATAAGAGTTTAATCAGGCAAATCATTGACCATAATCAGATAACTAAAATGAGTTCTTTCTCTCAGTACCTATTTCTACCTTTAGGACTCTGTCATTCTTCTGTCTGGACACTGATTCAGCAGTTCTGCTCTACCTGACTAGCAATATTTAATTAACATTTTTTTTTACAGTTATCAGACAGTTTTTGTGTGTGCAAGCAAGCATAGACTTCAAATATGCATGTGATATGAATTATGTGCAACAAAAAAAATTGCCTGCAAATGCCAGTGAACAGCTGATAACAATGCATTCATCCACATTTGTGGAAAAATAAGGATTAATATTGCTGGGTACAGACTGGTTCTTTAAAACACCAATTGACATTTCTTTAGAAAAAATCCCTAGTCAAAGAGAAAATGTAAATGTTTTGCTCCTTGTGGTTTTATAAACCCTGTAAAGCTGATCTCTGTGTGCATATTAAAGGCTCCACTCTGCGTGGGGGTGAGCACCACACCTTCCTCCTTTCATTCATTAGGGTGATTTAGGTGCTGCACACAGGGCTGGCTCGCAGGCGGCTGCTGCTGCTGCAGCTCCGGTGCTGCAACTGCTGCCTGAAGTTTGTCTGTATTAATGTTTCCAACTATCATACCTGAAGCAAAAGAGAAAGTGAGATGAAAGAGATTAGTTCTATGTCTAAAAATTGGTTATCTGTAGTGTTTCATGAAATTTGCCCCGAAGGGAAACTTCCTGGATAGTTTTCTTGTTACTTGACACAATTCAGGCAGAATCATATTTGTTCCTTTGTCATGTTACTTTAGCATGCTGTGTTGAGTAAAGTGAACAGGTGCCCTCTTGTATTGATCAGCTATCATGGCAAGGAGCTATTATTAGATTTTGAAGGGGAAAGAGAAGGGTTGAGAAATGAAGAGGAGAAAGTGGGACAGGTTATTGATGATGGTAATAACTGTGCTCACTGGTCTCCAAACACCGGAGCTGTAAAGTTGACCAGATGAGGAGATCAGTATAGATATGTTGAAGGGAAAAGACAGCATGAAGAAGTATGGAGCATAGCTTCTTACCTGGCAGAGTTATTAAAGTTCATTGAAGGAAGATGAACTGTTTCAATATGTTAAACACTTGAGGCTGTTAAGAGAGAGTTGCTGTCACAGAATGAGGCATTGTTTAGGTTTGCTTTTTCCTTTTTCTTATTTCCTTGCTCCTTCCTTCCTTTCTTTCTGTTATTTTTTTATTTGAGTTTATGGCTCTTCCTGTTTAGCTGTATGTTAGATAACTATGCAGAAATTAAAAAGTGAACAAAGTGAAAAGGTCAACATCCCTTTGAACAGACCTTATGCTCATTTTATCTAAAAGCTGATTTCATTATGTGAGTTCTGCAAAAGCATAGGGTTAGTTAGCATTAATGTATGAGTAGGACTTTAGTATGTATATATATCATATTTTGCTTCTACTTCATCTATTCAGTAGGATGTCTTCCTCAGCTACAGCTTTGTTGTAGGCAAACCACTGCCATATTTTAGAAGCCAAGTATGCTGTGTTATATAGCTTGATGTATAATGAGATGCACTAGCCAGCAGACTCAAAATAGACACAACATGATTCAGAATATGCTACTTTTACCCAAACAGTGCCTCTAACATAATTAATTTGGTGGTAATAAAAGGCAAAAATGTAATTCTGCTTTCTGCTTGATAGTAAGAACTGCACTAAATTAAGAGACAGTGAACTCTCAACAGTAAATTTGACTTGAGGGTTAAATTCTCTGTTCTACTGAAAGGTCACCACATGATTCAATGTTTTTAATCCTTCCACAGTATAATGATATTTTAGGGGATGTTTGCAAGCATATATCAGGCTTGTCTATACAAAATCACATTTGATTTCAACACACGGAGAAGGGATGTTTCCTCCATTGTGTATAAAGCATGTGTTAATTTAAATTCTGTCATTGGAAATTGTTTTACATATATTTTGGAACAGAATATAAATTGCAACCATTGAAATGTATATAGTTTCATGGCAGACAGAAAATAATTATTTATGTTACCCCATTGACTACTAGCCCACATCCAAAAATAAGTTTATCTTCTTAAGGGTTTCCCTTTAATTTTGCTGGGATTAATAAGACGTACAAATTTAGGAAGGAAAGAAACTGCATAGGCATTTTAGACAATCTAAACACTATGTAAGGAAAACAGAAATCTGGATGGCTATGGCTGTATGCTCTGGGTGGAATGAAGCTCGTGCAGGGATCTCAGAGATACTGCTGCTGAGTTGGTATTTGCCATACTGGAGGGGACAAGGAGTACAGTAAGTCTTCGTGCAGACTTTGAAACCAACATTGCCATATTAGCAGGGTACTGTGCCTAATCTCGTAAATCCTGCCTTCAGCAGGAATGATCATATGGGCATAGAACCCTACCATTTCCAATTTGGAAAGTATCGCTGGGAGCATGCTCTCAATCAGTTGTTTCCTGTTTGATCCCCATCTTGAAAGAATCCTTCAGTCACTCAATATGAGTATGAGAAGCTATTAAATATCAGTCCATATATATGTATGAAATTTGCATTTTAAGGATGGATTATGGTTATCCCGTTGCAAAAATGTATTTTAAACCAAAATATTTCTGTATGTAGAAAGGTGGTTTTACCATTGCAAAACTACTTCTCATTTTGAGTCAAATTCACCAAACAGCTACTGCTGGAAATGGTTTTTCAAAGAGGGCATTTCTGGCTTCACCACACTAGCACAAGACTTATCCATGTTTCCTGAATTCATTTGCCCACTGATTAAGGTAACCACCCATATGGTAGCACTTCTCCCTCTTCTTAAACTGTTCCCTTAGAGCGCCCCTCTCAAACACTCAGGGAATATTGTAGCCCATACTCTAAAGAGTTATTTTTCCTTTCAGTATTTCATAAGGTTGGCATGTTTCCGCTAAAAAAGACTGAGAGGAATTACTTTCCTGGGAAGATCATCTACTTGTTCTGATGCAGTCAATCTCAGCCAGGGATGTCACACACACATTGCCGGTGGAGCACAGAAGGAAGCACGGTCTATGAAGGGGAACAATATGCCAGCTTTCTCAAAGACACTCCTCTGTAAATGACCATTGGCTTAGAGGTTAGGACACTCTTTTGGAGAGTGGGAAAAAATAAACTCTTGTCCACTTTTTGATTCACCACAGATTTCTCAGAAATGCATGGGACAACAAAATGAGGACATACTTCTGAAAAAAAAATGAGGAAAATTTTGTTCCAGACCCTACTTAATTACATGCAACAAAGACTAACTATCACAGCTCCCTGTGATAGTTACCTTTGATAGTGCCTTTTCTCACATTATTCGTCATATATCTCCATCACATAATTGTCCTGGGAGGAAGTCCCCTTAATAGAAAATAATTGTACATGACTCTCCACACCCTGGGTTGGTGTTCTCACTAAGCACACAATGAACGGAAATGAGAAAGCTTTTCTGTTGACCATGTGCCACAAGATATATTTTATCTCATCCTTTTAGGATCTAGCCCTCCAGTGTTTGATAGGAGAGAGGGAGAAAAAGTAGCTGAAAGCATGTTTTAGTTCATTTCATAATAAATACACTTTTATTCAGTAATAAGCTATTGATCAGGCCCATCAAAAACAAAGCAGAAAACCACCATTGTGGCCTTGAATTCCTGGTGTTGCATATGATGAAGTGGACAGTTCACCTTGTGGCTCAGTCATCAGGGAAAGAGGAATTTCCTTCCTTACACAGTCTGGGCTGGGGACAACTTGAAAAACATGGAAAAGTAAGGTGCCACCACTAAGTGCACGTGGCTCACCATGCAAAATGAAATTAATAACCCTGCTGCAGCTATTTACAGAAGGTGTCTCAGACTGACAAGGAACCAATGTCTAAATGGAGCATTCATTCACTGGAGGAGTAATGAGTCCTACCATGCAGAGGGGAAGCAGATTCTCTCAGACCTACTTACAACACCATAATCACTACAGTCTCTTAAAGCAAAACTTGCAAGTTCACTGTCTGTACTGGTATGATTGGAATGATTTTCCATATTTCTCTGCACAGCAGCCCAAGGAACCATTGTGTTGGTTTTGTTTCATATTCTGGACAGGCAGCAGCTGGGAGGAAAGCTTTATTTTCTTTTAATCTTACTGTCACATAATTGGTGTGTTTGATAGGAACAAAGAAAGTCTTGTAAAACACATCATATGCTCCTTTTCTTAATACCCTACCTCAGAAATAAGCATGACAGTTGTATATAACTGCTTCTCATTCCCCCATTTCTTTTTCACACCTCACTGGTGACTAAAGCCTTTTAGACTCTTCTTATATAAATTGCCAGCAATTTCATAGCTGCTCAGGGATTTCTCATTAAACAGCTAGTATTCTCATCAATTTGTAGTTTATTCAGGATTTTTCTCTTCCTCTATTTTAAATTTTTGTTTGGTTTGATTTGGTTTGTAATTTATCTTAGAAATATGATTCACCTCTGTCATTCTGCAAGAAACTGATGGTTGCACTGTTCAATAATGCAAAAAGAAAGGGTTTCCCCATCAGGGGAAATAAAATTTCCAGTGTAGTGAAACTGCACATCTAATCCACTGCTGGTTGACAATTATGCCCTAAGCTCTGACTAGCCTGTGAGTGGGCATTGTGCCATTTAAACAGTAGGATAAAATTGCAGGTGGCCAAAAAATCTGGCTTAAACATATTTCTTGAGGGAACAATCCCAGCTAAGAATATTCCTCTTTCTCTGAACTCAATTTAGTAGTGCACATGCTGATGTAACATTAAAGATGACATGGGAGGTGACTATTAAACCAAAAGATCAGATGAGCCAGAGAGAGAGGAAAGAAGCTTTGTCTTCTTGGGTATGTGCAGAAGGAACCTGAGGTAAATTTAAAACCCAAATGCTCTGAAGACATTTCTTGCCTTGCTTCCCATGGAATGCAAGGTGGAGATTGTCTTAGTTCCTAACGGGGTGCACTCCCTGGTGCTGCCTGGAGACTTGCCCAGCCATTTTGTCTGCATAAGCAGCAAAGAGCAGCTGATAGATACCCACAGCCCATTTCCTCTGCTGCCTGTTGGGCCTGCCAGGCTGGCCTGCAGCTGCCAAACGCCTTTGAGTTCTGCCCTTCTCTGCCCACCTCTCCATGCCATTCTTCTGGATGGAAAAGAGTAGCTAAGTTCTCTTTTGAAATATCTTATATAGGTCAGCACTTGTTGCACCTTACAGTGTAGAAGGAGGATAAAGGTGATGGTGAGGCAATCCTCACAGTCCAAAAATTTCAATGTAACAGGTTCCACCTGAAAATGAAGCCCAGTACATTGAATTCTTTGCAGAATTACAATGTAAGTTTTCATTCACTAGAACTGAACTTACTGAACTTTTTTCATCTTCTATTAGGTTCTTCTGATCTGCAGTTGATACAGAACTTTTCAGTGCACTTGTGATATTTTCTGTAGTAAAAGCATACTTTTACTCAAGACAGCCAGGGGAAGAAAAACACGTGACATTTCAAAGACAGTTGGTAACGCTGTGCTTACACGTACGGTGTTTCTATTGCCTCAGTCCAAAGAAAAGGAGTGGAAATGGTGGTGAAAACTCATGAAACATGACGGTCTCTTGAAAGTTCCCATTCTGTTCTAATTAGAAAAGGACATACAAGCTGCTGCTACAGCTATTATTATTTAGAGCAGTAAAAGACTGCATCTCTTGCATGGGCTGGTAGATACAGTGCTAGGAAAAAAAAAAAACGTTGGAGTTTGAGCCACAGGTAACATTGCCTCAACTTTTCATCTTACTTGGCTCTTTTGGTTTTGAGGGTCCAAACTCCTATCGTAAAATCAGTAATTCACTCCAGGAATGCAGAATTCTAAGACACTACTCCAGCTCTTTTGTATAGGTAGAGACCCCTTGCTACCTCAAAGCAAGGACTTTCCTTCCTCTCATTTCACATTGCAATGGAGAAATTTTGCCACTGTACAGACACTATTATGGAGTTCCATATTTCCTCTCCTAACATACCACAGCTCTGTCAAGTAACACCTCTCTGTCCTACCTCTCAGATGGAACATCCTTTGCTGCCCCAGACCTTGTGATATTGAAACAAATGCTGAGTGGTGCTGGATTGTGTTGCCTTGCAGTGACATATCGTGGTCCAGACTACAAAACCGATGCTATCAAACTGAAAGTACCTAGACATGAAATGGCATTTACAACTCTGAAGTGTAACACTACTACCTTAACTTTATATTTTTCTAAATAAACTTGATTTATGCTGCATCTCATTCCTTTTACCCTCCTCTTCTTCGCTCCACTTTTCTTACCAGCAAATTATTTGCTAGGCTGGTTGTTCTAAGTTCTCTTGATATTAGATTCCTTTTATTTTTTTTCTGTGTAATTAAATGTACTTACTCTGTGACCAAAGCCAAATATTTTTCTTATCCAGAGAAGTATTTTGATGCAAGGGAAGTGACTTCATATAGCAACATTGCCTTTGGGAGACATACTTGAGTCCTTCCCCAAAGAGGGCAACCTGTTTCACACACTTGGAGAAAGCCCGAGAGTGGATTGACTAGGGAAATTTCCATTTATCACCAGGGAGCTGGTTCATGCAAGCAGCATCTTCAGCTGTTGTGAATTACACATAAGTTCAGGCCTTTTCCAGCAAGACATGTACAGCTGGTAAAATTATTCTGGTCACCTGATGATGTTAATCAGTGTTATGAGAGAAAATATTGCATACCAGCTGCCTGTAACTGTTTATGTGTTTCTCTGATATACTTTTATAGCTGTTACTGTATATGGCTGCTCTATTAATCTTTCTATATGAACAGTTCCTTTGTTTAATTAAATTGGACCCAATGAGGCAGTGCATGGTCCTCTGATAAGCTCATTCATCTTTATTTGATTCTTTGCTGACACGTTAGTTGCCCTGTGACACAGGTTAAGTCATTGAGTGGCCATTACCTTCTCGTTTAGTCTCTCATGTTACTCCTAACCACCTTCCTGAAGTCAAATCCAGATGATTTGTGCCAATTTCATGGGGGCACAAACTGGAACATCCGATAACTTTCTACATGGCTGACTTTATACAATCTTGCTTGCACATCTCAAGCTGCTACGTCTGTCAAAACACAATTTTTTTCCCTCCTCCTTATGGGCTTTGATAGAGCTATGAGTACTAGAGGTCTCAATTATAAAATGTCATGACACTGCCACACAATTTTTTACAGTAATTTCACAGTGTCACTTTGTGATTATTTCAGGATAGCTTTGAACCATGACTGAAATGAATTGTGGCCCTTAGTGTATTGGGTGATACAAATTGTCAGCTGGTGTGACAGAGAGGCAGGCATTGTTAGGAATAAACTCCATGTGAAGAAAGGGAAGCATGTATTTTATTCAGAAATTATACAAGAAATCAAGCAACAAAAGGGAGGCAGGGAAAGGAAGTGGAAGAAGAAGAAAAAATTAAACATTTGCAACAAAGAAATCATCGGCTGCACACCTTTAATTCAAATTATCTTAGCTCAAGCTGAGGCTTTTCCAGGCTCATAGAGCTGAATGCTAACCTGCAATAAACTTTGCCAAACTCTGTCAAGGCAGAGAAATATTTTCTCTGTGCTTCACAAAAAAACCAAAAAATACCTACCCCTTTAAACCATGTGGGTTTTAAAAATGTGTAGTGAAGAGTCACATAAACACTGCACCAGGCAAATGTTGGTCTTGGCAGACACTCCTGTCATTTTATAATAATGCTTCAAGTAGCTTTGAAGCACAGTTGTTCATACAGAATGAGTGAGTAGTGAGACCTTTGCAGGTGTCCCAGCCACCTCCCTGGCTGAAATAGAGAAGGGAAGGCAATGAGACACTTCTAAGAGACCCACACTTGTGAGGAGGTGGAAAAGGGAAAAGGCTTGCCTGTCTTCTACCCTGCAAGTAACTGGAGAGCAGTTCAGAAGAATGTGTAAATAAATATTGAACCTAGTCCACTGCAAACTTAGTGCCCTGAAAAGCTGTGGGAAGGCAACAAATTAACATCCCTACCCTAAAAGAGGGATTATTTTCCTTTTAAACAAGTGTTTTCAGCATGGTTCTGAGGGAATCAAAGTCTTAGGAGAGGAAAGCAAGGAAGTGAAACGGGAAGGGGGGGAGAAAAGATGTTCCCTGAAATCCTTCTAGACCTCTGAAATTTGCTTAAGATAGATTGAATTTGTGCAACAACCTAGGGTAAGCTACAAACCATTTTCTTAAATGTGAGAAAAGGCAGAAAATACTGTCAAAGCAAATTTTTATTTACAGTTGAAGTCACATTTCATCTAAAAACCAGACAAAACATGAAGTTATTTTATTGATTGCCATGTCTTTGAGAGCTTTTGTTGAAGTTTTATATTTTACATAAACTTTTACATTTTATCTAATGTAAAGTTTATAATGGCCTGTAACATGCTGGAAATATTAACACTCTTTTTACCTCAACATTCATTAGTGATTCAACTATTTTCCTAGAAAGAATGGCAAAATCTAGTAAAAAAAATCCCATCAAAATCACTTGATAATCAGTTTGATTTATTTTGATGTATAAAATAATTTCCAGATTCCATGTGTGTATTTTAGCTCCTGTCTTCTAAAGCCTGGAGTTCAATCAGTTTAAGTAGCTCTCTCTCTCCCCTTCCTAGTAAGCAAACTTGAGGGGTGATCCTCTGTCTGATTTGGGTTTGGGCCAGTTCAAACAACTGCTGATAGTATGGATTTGCTAGTATTTTACTTTGCTAAATTGATTGTTAAGGAGTACATTTTTTAATGCAAGAAATAAACTGTAGTTTTTGGGGGAATATGTTTTCTTTTGGTTTTGTCTTTTTTACTTTCTCCCCTTCTTTCTTTCATAGAAGTGTAGAATGGCTTGAGTTGGAAAGGACATTTCTCACTCTTTCTTTCCCCATTTTTGAAGTCTCCCTAACACTGACGAATCTCCATAACATTTTTTTGTTTGTTTATGTCAGGATTTTCTTGTTTTTATGCAGTGAGAAGCATTACACCAAGTAAAACAAAAACAAAATAAAAACTGATCGTATAAATGACAGGCGACACAAGGCACAAAGTTGACAGCAAATGTTAAACGGCATTAAAAAAAAGCTTTTATCTCTCCTTGCCTCCCATAGTGAATGTTTGATGTAAAGTACAACACACTTGTTGCCAGCAAAAATGGTCATCTCATTTAGACTGTGTTGCTGTGTACTTTCACTCAGCACCTATAACATTACTTTATATTGCAGGTTCAAGCATTTTTATGTTACATAGAACAAGGATAACCTTCTTGCATCTAAAACTCCTGCACAATCTTACAAGAAAACTCAATTAATCAATTAGAATACTTTACTCAAATTACAGGAGAATTACATGCCTCAGTCGCTGAGAAGCGTTGGAACTTGCAGTGCATTACAGCAATTAAGAATACTTAATTTCCAAATGGCACAAATGAACAAAGTATGAGTCATGGTGAACGTTTACTCCTTAAAAGCCATCAGTGCTAATGGTTTTGTAACCTTTGTAAATTTTATATGGGCTTCATTTATACAGCAGTGAAACTCACGTCAGGATGGTGTAATATTACTGCTCATATGCACAGGGCTTTATGCAGCCACACACTTAATTGCATAAATAATAAAGATAGGTTTTGAGGTAGGCATCTTCTTACACTACTTTTTGTGAGCAGATATGACCATGCTATGCTATCACACTCTAAGAAGTGCACTTAAGGCAATCGATAAGTAATGATTCATAATATTTTTTTTCCTCAGTGAAGTTTTGAGATGTAAAGATTAGGCCAAGAAAGCAGAATATTTTTACTGTGTTTTTCGAAGGATATTTTGACTGCATCAGAGTGTGTGAATAGCCCTTTTAGAGTCTGTCTCACCAAGGAACCATCCTTTTTCACTTTTTTTGGAGAAAAGATTGAGATCATAAACCCAAGAAGGGTGTAGATTTATTTTCTTTTGCAGCCTTCAGTGGGATCAATCAACAACCATAGGCAAATCCCAGGGGCCACCAAAGAGATTACCAGCAGTTGGTAATGGTGGGATGTGGGCACCCAGTCATTTTCAGGCTGAGTTTTTTGGGACAATAGCCTATATTTGGGAACATAGATCCTGCATTCCCCTCTAAAAAGAGTGAGCCCTTCAGTCAGTGAGATTATGAGCACACAGATTCAGTAGCGTCAGGTGATTCCCGGTAAGATTTTGTCCTTACACCTTGCTGCTTTTGCTAGAAGAGTGATCTTTTATCCTAGCCTGCGCAGCCTGTGGCTGTGGTCTGTTGGATTTGGTTTAGTTTATTTCTTTCCTTTTTGCTGCATTTTAGACACTGAATTGTCTAGTGCTGCTCTGAGAATTTGTGGCATAATGTGAGGCAAAATGGCTTGTAGTGATGGACAGTTCTGCAGATTTAGCAGAAAGCTGGAGATGAAAACATTGTGGCAAAATGTGTAAGGGAGGCAAGCCATATCCACAAGAGTTACAGATCCTCTCTCACCATTGAGACCTTAAAAGATTTTAGTTTCTGAAAATATTTCCTACTTTTATTGTTGCTTTTTTTTAGCCTAGATGTGTTTTTCCCTCCACTTCTCTCCCAGAGGAGAGGCAAAGTTCTAGTTTATTTCTTTTCCACAGGAAAGGTTTTTGTGTTTTCCATAGAAATTCAAATCTAGGTAAGTATCACTAATTTTGGTGAAGTTAGACAAATTCTAAAACAAAGCTGAGATTCAAAATCTAACAATGTCTAAAACCACAGTGAAAATTTTTCAGCCTCTCTAAAGAGCAGCCACAGTCAATGAGGTGAGGTGAGAAATATCCCTCAAGGTGCTTTTTCAGATGATAAACAAATAAAATAAAATGGAATTGTCAACAGCAATCCTCAGAAAATTAGAATATTTATTATACATTTTTTTTAAATAAGCCACCAATCATCATTAAATGTGTTGGTCTTCATTACAATTAAATTAGTCTTAGTCAATTCATTAAATATTAATATAGAATTCAAATTCAATTCCATAGAAATTATAATCTGGCAATTAATTAACATATTAAAATTGAGAAACATTACCTGTCCCTTCCAGGCAAAAATCTTATTTAATGAAAAATCTTTCAGGGAAGGAATTAAGGGTTTTGTGTGTGGTTTTTTTCAGCAATGAGAGAAAAAGAAAAGAATTTTGCAAATTGTCAAGATGTTTCCTTTCTTTTTGTGCTTGAAAGATATTTTCAGATATTTTTCCATGAAATATCTTTAGACAAAGATGAAAATACCTCTTAAAAATGTAACTGAAAAACACACGGTAGTCATCTTGTGTTTTTGGAAGAAAACCATTTATAATCAAATAATTTATATTCAAAGTTTCATTCTAAAAAAAGATTAAAATTATAAACTTTTCTGAAGTCTTTCCACCATCTTAATTATTTTAAAAGATAAAAATTGCTGTCACCAGTTTAACATAACTGTGCCATAATCATACCTTTCACTAACTCCTATTTTCCTCTTCTATTTGATGATCATAGTATTTTTTCAGTTTCTTAGAAAATCGTATGGCAGTCTGATAGTCCCCGTGCACTGAAACATATTTGTGCACGAATTAATAGAAAAAAATATTACAAACAGCAGACTGTAGGAATCCAATATGATGCTCTTTGAATGAAGCCTTGAGTGTGTGAAGCCTTGCCCTGTGTGTCACGACACACACAGAAGTCTACGACGAGCATGGGGATAGCTGGTGCTTTTTACCCTCTGTCACAGGTACATGGAGGTGCTTGTTCTATTAATTGCCTGACTATTGGCACAACCTACCGATAGTGCTTGTTGCTTTTAGGGGAGGAACAGTTTTATGCCACAGACTTAAAAGCTTTAGAGGTAAAAGGGGGCTTGGGAGAAGATCTTGTGCTCTGCCAGCGAGGAGTTACACAAGGCCCTGTGGGGAACACGGCCAGGACATCTGACCCCAGCTGGCCAAAGGGATATCCCAGACCACAGAACATAATCTCCAATCTATAAAGTGGGGGGAGTTGGCTGGGAGGGGCTGATTGCTGCTGCGGGATTGTCTGGGCATCAGTCAGTGGCTGGTGAGCAGCTGTATTTTGTATCATTTGTTTCTTTTGCATTGTATTCCTTACTCTTTTTTTATTATCTGCCTTTTCAATATTATTATTATTTTTATTAAATTAATAACTGTTCTTATCTCAACCTATGGTTTCCATTTTTTTTTTCTGATTCTCCCACCCATCCCACCAGAGGGAAGCAGGTGGGTGAGCAGCTGCATGGTACTTATTTAGTGGCTGAGGGTTATCCCTCACTGTTTTAGAGGATGGTCATTTCTGGTTGCAAATCAAAGCAGTAAATTGTGATGAATCTAATAAATCTCATCAATCTCTTTATTATTTATATTTTTTATGTTATAGGAAAATATCATATGAAAAACATCTTTGAAATCATACTGAGAATGTTGAAGATGAATATGTGTTTATGCTATATGTGAAAACAGCTATATTTTGCATGTTGATTTATAAAGAGGAAAATAAGCTACTAAGTTAAAAAAAAAACCCATATTTTTTCATTTGGGAAAATTATGAGGAAGGTAAAAGGAGTAAGACACTTGTCACCTCATTCCAACTCATTTGAAAACACACTAAGATTTTTGCCATTTTTATCAACCATGAGACTATGTCCTAAAGGTGTAATGTGAAAGATATAGTAATTTGCCTATTCTGTACGTTCTAGTTCAGTTCTACTCCACATTTTTTCTCACACATTAATCTCCAAAACTTTGGTGTAATTTGAGTGCCCAGTTTAGATGGATGGCATTCATTGAAAGATGATCATAGTATCTAGTAAGTGCCTGATTACCCATTGGACATCAATATTTTTCTTCAAAAAGTATTGGCATACCATTAATTGTGATTGTAATTCTTGTGTCATGCCCCTACAAGTAATATATTTGGATTCCAAATGCCAAACAACTTCTTAAATTATTTGTGTGGAAAATATTGAACACTCTAGAGAAAGCTAGAACTAGATTATTCCTCTGTAAATCTGGTGTTAGTGCTTTATATAACATGGAGCTGTTTAAGCAGTATCACTAGATTTGGAGTATTTTCTGTCTTTTTAGTGCAAGTAGGAAAAAAATGGAAAGTCAAACACCAAATTTGTATCCACATTTGATGTTTCCATCATTTGTGCTTACTGAAACCACTAATCAGAGTTGATTGTCCTTAACATAAAAACACTTAGCTAATATCCATTCAGGATTCAGCCTTGAATGGATGGCTCAGGCTGGTATTAAAGTATAAAAGAGGTTCACAAAGAGCCACATTTCCTCTCCTGCATTTGCACTGTGTATTTTTGTTTCCATTGAACTTCTTACAATTGAGATAGAAAATCTGGTTATGCTATCAGTGTTAGCCTGACCTCCACTAAGTAATCCGTGTGGTTTCCATATGGTGGCAAGCTTACCCTGCAGAAAGCAAATGGGTGCAGTGGCAGCACACATGCTGTGCTTCAAAGAGTCACCCTTAAACAAGCTCCCTGTCAGCTGCCACCGAGGTGATCCTCTGCCACTGCCAACCCAAGATCCTGATTTAAAGTACCCTTGCAGCCACAGTCCAAAGACTAAGAAATGCAGTATGGTTCTTAGATGCTTAATTAGTTCCTGACTGATAAATAAAGCTGTCTTTTAGGAAAACAAATTATTCTTAGCCTTATGATTCGGCTTATAATAAAATAAGCATGTGTTAAAGGCACAGGTCTTACAGCAGAGAAAAAAAGCAAGAATTTTAACAAGGGATGTGGTTTTCTAGGCTTGCTTAGAGGAGATGTAAACCAATTAACAATCAATATAATTGTGCACATAACAATGAGATAATTGTGCAAATGAGTTGTGCTTCAGAACTGTATGTGCACTACTTAAAATATTTCACCTCACTTGTTGCAAGTGATAGATGATGGGTTGGCATGCACCCCTTATGCTGAGATATGGTAGAGCAAGGGCCAGAGAGCACTGCCCAAGCATATAATCCTTTTTTTTTTTACGACAAGCAATCCATTATATGCAGAATCTGCCTGAATTCCACTGTATAGGCAAGGAAAACTTTGAAATGACACAGAGAGAAAACTTATTTGCATTTCATTTGTTATGTCTATTTGTCATGAAATTCTAATAAATACAGATAATATTTCTTATTTCAAACTAATTATGCTAAAACACTCGCACACTTTTCAGAAAATCAAGTTCACCTTTTGCCAATAGCAATCACGGATAGATTGCCTCTAACTTGTGACTAAATCTTGAAAAGTGTTTTGACAACGCAGAGTGTCTCTAATTGTCCTGTAAAGAGAACATGGGGACTGTGCCAACAATCCCTTGTTTTCCACTTCACAAGTATCTTGTGTCGCACTCATTCATTATCTACACAGAAGCTGTAACAATAGCAGCCTTTCTAGGCAATTGCATCCTTGCTGGTCTACAAGGAAACTGAAAGTTGCCACTTTATTAAAAGAATCTACATAGCTCTTGGCTCAAAAGTAGATTTGCTAATTTGAGGGACTTGTTCTCTGTTTCCACGAAAAAGACATGACTTAACTAAAACAAGCTTCCAAACATGCAAAAATTCCGTGCAGTACCACACAGCATTTTGGACTTTCTTTTTTCCTTTCTGGGTGTTTTGTTTGTTTGTTTGTTTTGGGGTTTTTTTTTGTTTGTTTGTTTGTTTGGGGTTTTTTGTTTTGTTTGGGTTTTTTTTTGTTGATTGTTTTTCATTTGGTTTGGTTTTCGGTTTGTTTTATGGTTGGTTTTTTTTTTTTGTAATGAATAAGTTGTTTCCCTGACAAAGAAAAAGACCCATTACAAGAGTAAATGCATAATCAGGTATTTATTTTGTGTCTGTTTGGTTACTATTTGTGCAAAAGAGGAATGTTCCATCACAGAGTTTCAAGGAAGATGATACAACTGTCTTGGATAAACATTTGAGATTTTACCAAAGCATTCAGTTCTAATAACATTTGATTGTTATTCTTTTAGGGAAGAGACAGAATTTACAAATGTGAATGAACATATTGGCAGCCTGCCACTGTGATACAATAACACAGTGTAGCTGCTGCAGTTCTCTCATCTCCTGGCAGGAAATCAGTGTTTGTTATGTGGTAGATGGCATTTAAATGCGCTCAGGTGGTTCACAGGGTATGAGCTGAAATAAATATACAATCACAAATTGGAAAAAGCCTTTAAAACATTAGACTACCTAAAGGAAGAAAAATTCAGTCAGCATATAGTTATCAAGATAAGCATAGTGAGAAAAGTGCACTTTACCTTGTAAGCATCAATAAGTGAATTAAATTATTCTCTTGCAGTTTTATTCCCATTTATTTCTGAAATCTTAACTGCAGTTAGCATGCAGTAAGGCCTTGTAAGGATTAGATGCACTTGATCTGGCTTTATTTTGTATTTTGAAACTGCCTCATCGTGCAGTGTGTCTATGGGTGAGAGAAAGCAGCACCCTTGGAAGCAAAGAATTTGTAGCAAATGCAGAGCAACCTGGAGCTGCAGAGAAATGCTTGGGATTAATGTCAAGAGCAGGACTGGCCTCTAATTATGATTTTTTTAAACCCAAACAAGTTTTGTGGTGACTTTTAGCTGGCACAGGCAGAAATCCTGCCAAAAGGAGGGTTTCCTCCTGTCTTTGCACCCAGAACTTATTTCTGCATTCAGCTGCTTCCCACAGTCTCCTTTTTTGTGAGTAAAGTTTCAGCTGAAATTTAGGGAACCGAATAAAGAAACTGAAAAACACTAAAAGCTGCTCTTTTCTTTCTGAGATTGTTTCATTTCCACCCAAGTCTAGTTTGGTGCGTGGCCATGTGAATGTTTCAACCAGCAAAATGCATGGCTCCTCGAGGTAGTTAGTAAATGGCTAGAAAGTTTCATTGAGGGTGACTAAGCCTCTGGTTGATATTACCAATTTATGTTTGATACCAGTTTAACAAATAAAGAGTGGCTTCTCTTCTGCTTGTCATACCCAGCTTGTTAAACCTCTCTCATAGCTCCCTCACAGCTTTCCATTCAAATTCAGGACTGGAACCACCGTACTTTAAAATATTTACAAATAGCTCTCATGCTTTACCAACTCCCTTCTTTCTATCTGAGCCTGAGGCTGGAGCGGGTACTGAGGTGCTTGCAAATGTTACATCAAGGTTGTGGAGTCCCATCTACTTTGTTGTTGCTGGCTTAAAATGCCTAATTGTATAATCCTCTCTTAATAGTCAGCCATCAAACTTGCCAACTATTCATTTAGGGATAGAAGGAAGTGGCAAGAACCACTAGCCCATTACCTTCATGCGCGCTAGAATTTATGTCCAGATCATGGTTCCTCATCACTGCTTGGACTGTGAACTCTATATGTGCAAACATCACAACTCCTGCTCTGTCTTGCAAGCATTTGCAAGCTGGTAACAGAGCTGTGTGCTGGGACAGAATGGAAAGTGTAACTGCAGAAGCTTGCCTGGCATTCTCTTACCTCTAAAGGCATAGGAGAGGGCCTTTTCCAGAGAGAGATCTATCGTAGCTTTGCAGCTTTGGTTTGGTTGTAAAAGTAGTAAAGCAAGTCTTTTCTTCATCCTTGCTTCTGAAAAACTATTCATAGTAAAGTAAAAAAAAAAAATTAAAACTGTGACTTTTATTATACCACAGGCATTTAGGTGATTGCCACAGCCTTAAGATATTAAGTTAACATGCTTTGTGGAACCCTAGGCAATTCAAAAGTCATAATGGAGTATGACTTACAAGGACACAAAGAAGCCTTGCCTTAAATGACTAGATATGTCTATTTCAGCATTGATGTAACCCCTGCACTTTGGCTAGGGAATACTGCAGATGCTGAAACAATGGTTCACCTTTATTCCTTTGTTTCACATCAGAAAGCAAAAACATAGCAAAGAAAAAATTGACCTGTTCATGTGTCTTTAGAAAAACTATGTCCAGTGAAATATAAATGAAAGACTATTTTCACAGCTTCTCATATTTTGTGCCAAGTGAGAACCAGCACATTAGATTTAAATTTTAGGGAAGTTATAAGGCACAGTTGAGAGCAGTTAACGATAACACTTTTCAGAGAGGTTAATTATTTTCATATATGTTGGTTCTCTTCATCTACTCTAGCAAGGAGCACAGTAATCAAGATGAGACTATTTGACAAAAAGCTCAGTGCACATGATGGGAGCTATAATAGAAACATGGATCCTCTCTCCCCTGCAAAATGGAGGCATAAAGCTGCTTGGAAAAGGATGTTTGGAGAAACAGGAAAGGAAAATGGGAAGATATTCATTAATATGGGTGGATACCAGATGAACTTTCTAGCAGCATACACACAAAAAACCCAAATAAAAATCCTACACCTTTGTCTTTTCTAGGAATTTTAATTAAAGGGGCCTAGAACAGAGAGGAAGAAAATGCTCTCATCTCTGAGCTTCCAGAACCAAGGAGAAACTCCTTCTATATCACATGGAGGTATGCACTTTCATCATGAATCTTCTCATTACCTAATTAATTTTCTTGTTGCTCTTCAGCGACAAATGCTCTGACTGCTGGAGCTCTTCTACACCTGTGTTTGCAAAAAGACTCTTTGCTTTCCCTCCTTATTTTTAAAAAGGTTTAAGCATTCACATAGACTGTAAGCATCTATCTCATCTCTTATTTTCAATACAGTAGAGAAATCTGTATAAGAAAATAGTAAGAAATAATAAGAATAAGAAAGAAGAAGAAGAGAAGAAGAAGAAGAAGAAGAAGAGAAGAAGAAGAAGAAGAAGAAGAAGAAGAAGAAGAAAAGTGAAGCAGAAGCAGAAGCAGAAGCAGAAGATGTTTTGATACTAGTGATTGCTCTTGTCAAATAGATTTTCTTGGCACTATGGGGTAGAATTTAGCAGGAACCATGTGTTTAGTAGCGGTGAAATACTATTCAATAATCTACAATTGTTATAATTTAAAAAGTTTTAGTACTTAAACTTTATAGTTGAAGGTGTCCCTGTCCACTGTAAGAAGGTTGCACTGAGACACCTTTAAAAGCCCCTTCCAACCCAAACTATTCTGTAATTCTATATAAGGCTTTGTTTAATATTTCTAATCAGCACATACTATTAGATAACCACTCAAATAAAAATGGCTTTCCCTTTTGAAGAGTAAAAAAACCTTATTAGAAGTAAGTAGTAGTATTCATTACTAGAATCAAAGAGGTAGCAGAATATTTTTCTCAAAAAGAACAGAAAAACCTCAAGCTATTTGTAATGCCAACTTGCTACTAGGTTTATCAGTGTAATTTTATTTGGCTTCTGTAAAAAAAAAAAAGTCCCTTTACACTTTTTATGATATTTTAGTTATTTTTTGAATGAAAATATAATTTTCCTGGGACATTGCACTGGGAAGCTTAACTTTTTCAGTTATCATATTGCAATAGTGCAAGATCTTTGAAGTGATATTTCTTGTTGTGGGAATTCACTGTTTTATTGGATAAGTCTCAAAAGACTTGTAAGTAGCTGACTTCTTCTTGTCTATTTGTACAACAAGTAAAATTCTTTATTAGGCATCAAAAGCAGATTAAAAAAAATATTTATGAGATTCATTTATAAATATGTCTGATCATGTTTTTAAATTCCAAAACAAATTATGCTTTTCCAGTCACAACCTTGCTGGCCAGTGTAAGTTTCTGTTGGAAGATTTCTGGATTTATTATACCATTCCTAAATAAGGTTATCATGTTGAACTGGATAACATCAATAGAAATCACTTGTCTCCTTTTCTACAGGAAATAGTCTAAAAATTTAAAGACCACCCTGCTTTACGGAAGACTAAAAAAGCACTGAAAAGATGCAGTTCTGGTAAAAATTAAAACCACATTGTGTATTTACATATATTTTGAAAAGTGTTGAAACATATCCACTTGTTGGCAGCTTGCTAGGTTGCATGATTCTGAGTGTATTTTTTCATACACTCTCCCAAGTGGCTCTGCAGAGATACAGAAATGCAGATATTATGAGAATCAACTATGCCCTAAAGCATCATGTTGCCTAGACTTAACTGTCTTGTATGTCAATGGGGTATATACAAAAAAGGAAGGAATTTTTCTCAGATTGGTTTGACTGGGAAGCTGAAAAGTCAACTTTGTGGCAGGGAGAACAGAAAAAGGACAAGATATAAATGGTTCCTCCTTTCTACCCTATTTTTAATTAGGTCTTTGCCCTACTGGAGAGATGTGGATCAATGAATGGTCCACGATTGAGATCTGCAAACTCCAAGATCAGTTCCTGTGTGTACTGACTGTCATAAGCAAGGTAATCTGCTTGGTATTCTGCTGTGAGTGAATTTACTGAATTTTGTGTTTAAGTAAGTGAAAGCTCCCTCAGTAACACTGGGTTCCTTCTTTGGTAACAACCATTGAAAAGAGCTGAATGGAAAACGAATTTCTTTCATGCAGAAAAAAAAAAAGCCACATATTTCTGACAGAACAGTTTTGGGAAAGAGAAAAAGGGCATTTGGCTGACTGGTTTTCCATCAGTGGATAGACTGTCTGCCTCTTCAGCTTCCCAGAATGCTCACCCTGCCAGTCACCTGTCAGCTAGGGAGACTGAGAATCAGATTGACAGAGTGAAGGAGTGGGGATCTTATTGCTTGGGAAGCCACAATGGATGAGCAGCTGCTGTGGCTTCTCAGCTCCCACCATGGGAAGACACAGAGTCAGGATTCCAAGAGTTTGTGAAAAAGAAAAAAATTGAGAAATAGGGTTAAATGTGGCTTGTAACCAAAACCCAAAAAAATTTTGCTCTCAGATGACTTTCAGCTAAGATTCTCTGAAAGATGAAAAAACCCATGTGTAGATGTTTTGTAGAGTAGTAAATATCAGAGGCCAATATATTGAGAACTTCTTAGTTTTGGAATAGTTCTATGATAAGAGTGATCCTATAACTATAGTCAGGTAAGCCAGACATGCCCAATAATTTTATTATCTAAAAGTAAATTCAGACTTCTATTCTGTTAACATGAGTTTTCTCAAGGGGAGCTGTATTATTCAGAGCAGAAAAGAAAGTAATAGAATTCTTTAAGTGATAGGGGAAAAACTTTATTGAATGTACATAACAGCAAAAAAAGTCATTCTCATAGGTCTATTAGAGTACATTCAGACTCTTAGAAAATCACAGCTATTGACAGACTTGGAAGACAAAAGATCTGTATAGGAAAAACGTGCTCTAATTATTGGATAGCTTGCAATTAGAGAAAAGCAAAATCAAACTATTCATTGATAGGTAGCAAGCAAATATAGAATGAGATGTGCTGAAAATATTGTTCTACTGATTCCAGAAACTATGAAATAGGAATTGAATTGATACCATGCAGTTATACTGAGAAGCAATTCTTGTTGAAGAAGATTTTGTCATACAGAAAAATCACCTGTTTTGTCTTCATTTTACTCCATGAAAGAAGGAAAGTGTATTATCATGGTATTTGAAGTGATATAAAGAAATGTTCTAATGAAAATAATTTGTCTGCTGTTACCTTTTATATCACATAATAGATACAATGTTTGGCTTTTAGGCAGTTTCTGTATCAAGCAGACATTACAGTTTTCAATCACAGCAAGCACAGTTATGATATTCTTTAAAAAGTTGCTCTGTTAAAGTAATTCTATTTATGTTTAAATGTAAACCTCTGCCACTAATTCTAGATCATGAATCATAGCTGAAAAATACAGATATATCTTTCTAGGGTGAATTTTAACAGTACTCAAACCATGTGATGCATTTTCAGCTTCTGAAGAACTACTGTTACTTGAAGAGACCCACATCAGATGATACCAGGCGTGGATTTGGCCCTTTGTTCAAACAAAATTCCTGGATGCCCAATGGTACTGACAGGTAGTCTTTGGGTCTTTAGGAGTCACTTCTGTGTTTGGCCTGAAAGACATAACAATAGTTTTCTTGGTGCTTATTTGTATCTTGGACTTTCTTTTAATCCCTAAAAACAATGACCCACACATTGAGGTCATGCAGATTTAGTGAATTCAAAGTGGTTTGCAATGGCATTACCTGTCACAGTGCAGACCTATCTTTAACCTGGATTGTTCTGGAGTGGGAGGAGAGGATTGTCCCTCAGAAAATGGATACTTGGTGTTTTTCTGCTTTCTGAAGGCAGCCTGTGCAGCGTGGAGTCCAGGGAAACCAACTTGTCTGCTGCCCAGGCATAAAGTCCTTCAGCAAGTGAGATTGAGCTATATATTCAAACAAACACAAGCCAGCACTTCACTTAATGTGTTTGTTAGATTTCTCCCCCTTTAGCCAGCACTACTGTAGTCTTTAAACAGTGTGACAGAAGTACACTTCCACTTCAGTTAATGGATTTATCAAATACCTTATTTCATGCTTTCTGCTTTTGATTTATGAATTTTGATCCCAGAGACAAGGACCCTGTGAGTATTGATTGCAGAAAATGTCAGACTAACAGAAGTTAATTTCGCTTGTACATGTGGAAGTCTGTGATTCTTTGACAGCGCTGTCTGTGGAGAACAGGCTGTCACCCAGCCCAAGCGACACCGCGCCGTCACAACAGCCAGCTCCTCCACCCTGTGCACCGGGACCAAAGCAGATGTGGGGCTGGCAAAGGCGTCAGGGAAAGGGATGCCTGGAGTCAGGGCAGGGGAGGAGGGGGTGAGCTGCCGTGGATCCTGTCCCTCTGTGACTCCCTGCACGATTGCAAGGGGTCTGGTTGGGTAATGGAGTGTCACCCCGCCAGCACCATTACTAATCAGCGACACTTCATTTATCAATTAGCTTTCTTTGCAAATTATAAGCTTTTTACTTTTTTAATTGGCAGAATCAAAATGTCACTTTTACAATAGAGCACTTTAGTGATAGGAAGTAGATGATTTGGACATGGTCTTTGTAACTCTTGCATTTGAGGAGTGGTTAAAAACTTCAAACATCCTGCTATGTTTGTATTTTGAAAGAATATGTTATCTCAGATGGCAGAACAACAGAGATTAAACTCTGGATGTCGGATGAAAATTAATACATGTTATCAATACCTGGTCTTGTTTCTTCACCATAAAAGAGAGATTCTCACTTGGCACTCACATTGACAATGGAAAGATGCCCACTGAGTTGATCTGAAGTGGGTTAAACATTTGTTTTAGCCCTGTAATCTGATTTTTCTTGACACTTTTCACTGGGCTTTTCATCTGGCGCTTTTTGACTAGGAGAAATATCACAGACAAACTAAACTACATTGTTGTTTGCCGATTTTTGTCTTAAAGTTAGATTAAGAGTACATATAATAATGTAGGAAAAATGCTAGAGGCTATGAAATGGTTATACAGTCCATCCAAAGTTAACAGTCTATCCAAGAAATGCAGAGTTGAAATTACAATTAAAAAGTGTTCAAAATTATACATATAGGCAAATACAGATAGCTGAACAAAGACACCATGATAGCCTAATGGCTTGCACTGCTGAAGGAGTGGAGTATAATCTGTCCTTCCCTGAGAGAAATATCTTTAATTTATTTTTCCCACTTGAAAGATTAACGTCAATCCAGATAATTAAAGAGTTCTTGACAAATAACAGTGTATGGGAATACAGGCAAAAGTAGCAAAAATGAGATTTTATTGGTTTAAGTTCATTTTAAATGGCAAAATACTTAGGGTATGCTGGCTACTATGAAGGCAACATAAGCAGGTAAAATGCAAAAGGAATTCTGTGCTCATGACCATGGGAGGAGGGGAGGACAAAATCCTATGGGTTTCTCTCCTTAATCACCATAATTTAAAACAGAGAAGTGTTAGGTTACATAATGACAGTAATAATTTTTTAAACAAGAGTTTTTAAGGTAAAAACATGGGTTTTATTTTTATTTCTTAAATCTGGACATGGGCACATTAAGGAAGTAGTCCTTGTTTCATCTTGTTTAGATAATTCAAGAGAAATAAGGCCAATTTTTCTTTGGCTCTCACAGCTGAAAAATATATTATAATGCTTATCAGCTCCCAGTCAAAAGAGTCTTTACCACAGGATATACCTATGCTGCTCCTCATCTCCTTTGGAAGAGTCAGATTTATCCACATGTGGAAGAGGACAAACAGGTCATCATGAAGGGATTGTTTATAGAAGAGAAGGTCAGAATGGAGGATGCAGGTCATCCACCCAAGAGTAAAATATGTACCTTTTTTAAGATCTTCACTCCTACTCCCCATGTATAGAAACTACAAGGCTCCAGACAAAATTTGAGACAGAAACAAGACAGAAAAAATAAAATTTATACATATCATAAATAGATGCAGGTAGGGATGTACAGGCATCATACACTTACATGCACTTACATAGACACCTCAATGTGTTTGCATTTTAAACCTAATTTCAGAAACTTTTTCACTCGGGTTGATTTGTTTGCTTCATTCTTTCAATTCTTGCTTGCTTGCTTGCTTGCTTGCTTTTTCTTCCTCTTTCCTTCTTTCTTTTCTTCCTCTCTCTTTTTTTTTTTTTTTTTTTTTTTTTTTACTGTTGGTAATCATTGAGGCTAGTGATTTGTTTAGTTTAAATATTTTCTGTATGGGGGAGCAGGCTGTATGACTACCCGTTCAGCTGTTTCAACTGCGCTTACACCACTCACATCCAGTCCACATGGTTTTGCTTGAGACTTTGATTAAAAAATGTCATCAGACGTAAAATATTTCAATCTAACAAGGAAAGCAAAGCCATTTTTTCAGTTTTGTCGAAATACGAATGACCTTATGGTCAAAACTAAAGAAGCAGGACCTGTGCATGTTTTATGAAACTTTTTTTTCTGTAAAATGTATGCATTTAATGAGGCACATTAATTCCATATTTTTTTTCTAGAAGACCATAATTGCATATGGCCATTTGCATGTGCAGTTTTAGCTCGTATTTACATGTTATCCTTCAACAGCAGTTTGACAAAATCATAGAGCCTTTGTTTAATAGAAAAGAAAATGCAAACAAATATTCCGTCTACTACTTAAATAAACAAAATCAACTGTTTGGGAGCATGTCAAAAATATATGAATGTATTGCATATGGTTATATGGCAATCATGTATTTAAGTCTGAATCTCTAAACACATGCGTGCAGCTGCATGTGTGCAAATTTACGTAATATGTCTAAACCAAGCAGCAAAGAATTAAAGAGAACAGAAAATGTGCAAAAAACATTTTTTCCACATCAAGCCATGATACATACTAATTTTAGAACTTCTATTTAAAGAAAGAGTAAAATTGGGATATTATATTCCATTTTCTGTAAATGTCTTAGTCAGATGGCTCCAAAGAGTAGTAAATGTTTTCAGATAATATAAATCACTTTTAATTTTTTTTAATCTGTATAATTCTGAAAGGTAAGGCAACATGGCTTAACAAACACAAGAACTATAAAATGGTTGTTCCATGAAAAAAATTCTCTGTTCTTACAGAATATCTATATTATCTGTAAAAGGCCTACAAAGACAAAATCTAAACATATTTTTGACGTGAAAGTAAATGTAATCTTGAATAGTTTCAACAGTTGCATGTTTTTCTTTTGTAGATACTGTTCTTCATAAAAAAGGTGACTGGTTTCTTAAGAATAAGTTGCTCTTCTATAAATGGTGTTCATGGGAATCCTCTTTGTGTAGGAGTTGAATGCAGACAAAGTATAACGAAGGTGAGATTGTAAGAGATGCCTGAAAAATTATGAATATTGTTAGATATCTTGTGCTTTGCAAACCTGTCATTATTTGACCTCTGCTCTGTCTGAAACAAAGACACATTTTAATGTTAACACCACCAGAAAGCACCACCATATACCCCAGGCTTTTCTCTCTTCCCCTAGTACTTCTTCATGGGAACCTGAACAAGGATGACCTACTGAGACAATGTTTTCTTTTTTCCTTTAACTATAAAACTTTCTGTACTGGTAGCAATTTGAAAGTGTGGCTCTAGTTGGGCACTACATCTTTTTTCCAGTTAACTTTACATCACTTACAAGAAGAGAAAGGAAGAGAGTAGCTACTTTGTTTTAAGAAATGCTGTACATGATGTCTACAGCTGAGAAGATGTAGCATAACATATTGAGTCTATTATAGATGATTTATGTAGACAGAAAAATATTTTACATTTTTAAACATCTTTTAAATATGTTGTGATTTTTTGTTTCAAGAAGGCTTGCATAAGTAGATTACAACTGTAATGGAAATCTGATACAAACAAGCCAATACTATATAAAGAATTCTCTAAATATTAACAGATATGGAATGTGTGATAGCGGGGTGTTATTTGAAACTTTGCTGGCACTAATGAAGAGTGACCAGTGAAATCCCCTCTACTTGTGTGTCATGGGATCATCTTAAAACCATCCTAAGGAAACCTGTACAACACCAGTCTTGTTCATCGTGTTCTGTGGAAATAAATGCTTATAATTTTTAAAATTTTTTTCTGTAAAATGACACACATAAATGGCATTAAGAATGTTGTTTACAAGGTATGTTTTTTTTTTCTGCAGTCCTTTTTCTAAAGTAAGAGATTCCGTATACCTCTAATGCATAAGCATTTAAGAGGCTTTAAATATATATCTAATACAATCCAGTAGGTCTAAAATGAATATCTGTTGTTATGAGTTTAAATCTAATAATTTTGGATTTACTGCAATAGCCTGCTTTGTTTACTGCATTAGCAATAGTACAGCCCTATCATGATGCTGCTGTATTTTTAATTATGTGGAGATGTCTGAATTATTTTGTAGTGTTGTCTTCCAGTTAATTTTCCTTTTTGCTTTCTCAAATAATCAAAAATGTGACAAATTCTGAAATATGCTTGCACAAAAATCTATTTTCCTCAGATGTATTTTCCTTCAACTCTTAAATACATTTTTTTCAGAGAAGTTCCTGGAAAAAAGTTAAATTTGAGATACAGCTTAATGCTTAATTTTATTTCTGTTAAAAAAATGAGTTAAAAAATGCCCTTGCTGCAGAATGCAATTTCTTCCAAATAAGGTGTGAGAGGGGAAAAATTTTATCTTCTTTGAAACACAGCATGATAATTTTGATTTGAAAGCAACTGAGTTTAAAATAGTAATTCCATTTTTTAACAAAAATTCTTAAACATTTTTTTAAGTAGTTTGGGCTTGGGCTTTGTTTTTCTGAGAGAAGGAAAACTGGATGAATAGAAGGCCTAAGAACCTGATCCCATGCCTGCTCACACTCAGGTGGAATACTCTCTTAATAAAGTTCTAAAGTAAGCATGAAGAATTTAAGCAGCCTTATCTTATACTTCTTTACTTATTTGATTTTATTCTCATTTCTACTTAATGAGTAGAAAGTATCAGAAAAGCCTGTTGTTATAAAGATTTAAAATTAGCATATTTGAATATATTTTATATTTATTTCAAAGACAAATATGATGGAATTATTCACTAGAATGGTTCTCAGGTTTCATATGATTTTTTATGATGGTCTGGTTTAATGCTTGTAAATAGTTCAACCATCTCAGACTCATGCTGGCAAAACTGGATCTGTGTGGAGAACACCTCTCTTTCTAAACTTGCTTAAATATTCAGCTCTTTTCTTTATTAAAGCCCCTTGGAGTTTTTGTGTCTGTGATTTACCACTGTTATAAATATGCTGCGGATACACTGCAAGCTGAAGACATCAATGTCTTTGGTCTGTTTTCCCCAGTGCAGGTTGTTTTTCTCGTTTTGATCAGTGGTCCCTGGCAACAGGGAGCAGATAATGCCTCGGTCCCAAGCACAATGCTGTGTTGTTTGCCCAGCTCCTGTCTCCTTCTCCCCTTTTCCTAGATGCTGGTGTGATGGGTATGGTTAACAGGCCCCACCAGCTGGCCTGTTGGTGCAGACATAATTGCACATGAATGGTGTGGGGACAGAGGAGCGAAGGAAGAAATAAAACAGATAACAAGCAAAGGGAAAAAGTAGCACTGTAAACAAGCAGCATATTTTTTGTCCCCTCCACAGAGCAAGCTTTTGTGACTGGAGGCAGTATCTATGTGCAGCCTGACTTCTAATCCATATCGCAAACAGCTTCCAGATGCCTGAGTCCCCACCACTATTCTGGCATCCCTACCCTTCACAGATGCCTCTCTATGAGGGGGGTCTATAAGTAAAATTGGGTGTATTTTACTAATCATTCATTTCCAATCTTCCTGAAGGGGAACTTTTATTAATAAACTCTTTTCATCTGTCTCTTTGATTAGGAAGAAGATAATCGCTTAGTCATGTGAAAAGGGGGAAAAAAAAGATTGCTGGGGGGTAGCCTTTTTTAACATGTGCTTGAGTGGAAGGAAACAAATAAAAACCGCAGAACAATGCGGGTACTAAATGGTTCCAGTTGAGCTTGAGTGGTGGAGGGGAGTTTGAATAGAAGCCGTGGCGGCTGGGCTGGCCTCCCGAGGCAAGCAGAACTAATTCCCCTGATCCCGGCTACGCTGCAGGCAGCAGGCACGTCAGCTGGACCTGGCCAGCACAGCCGGCAGGTGCGCCGGCGAGGGGGGGATGGGCAGGGACAGGCCAGCCACACACCCCTCAGGAGGGGCTGCCTCAGTGCAGGATGCGTGGCTTTCTCTACACGTTGTGAAGTCGGTGAGAAGCAATTCAAGATTTTGCTCTCTGTTGTGCTTCATTCTCAATGTATCTTCCCTTGTTACTCGGCTCAGGTTGCTCCACCCAGGCTTACTGCTGTGCTAAATCTTGGGCATTTCTGTCCAAGGGAAATGGATGCTGTCTGGTGACCACCAGCACTTAATTACAACAGATAGGCTGAAGAGGTATTTTCACATTAAGGCGAGTTGGTCTTTCAGACTATGCTGTGCTTCTAATTAAGCCATGTCCTGGGTTTAGCCCACATTGAAAAGCTGATTTTTAATGCAATACTTTAATTTCAATAGATCTGTGAATTCACGTAATCAGTAGGCATCAACAGGCATCATTCTGCTGACTGACCTAGAGCCAGAGACTGATGATGATAGAGTATATTATTCACATAGATTATAGTAATAAAAATGTATTCAACTAATTCAGTTACAGCTGACTCACTGTATGGTTTGAATAACATTTCTTTCTGCTTCCACTCTTATTTTTCACTAATCAGGCTGAAACTTAATTGGCATGATAGAGAAGAAACAGATTTTTTATTAATTTACTTTTATTTCCACTAAATATTTAGATTTAAAGAAGTGCAGGTGTTTGCAGTCCAAAGACCTCAGCACAATTTTATGAAATTCTGTGGAGACCATAGTAGTATAATGTAGATTTTCACAACGATTTCTATACTCCAAAATGTAAAGATTAATGCAAAATTGTCACTTTATTTCATATGTTCAGTAACAGTGCATTTGGGTTTTATATTCTCCACCATTATAATAGTTATTAATTCTATTTTTATTCCTAGGAAAAAAAAACAGAAAGAATGAAACTTCACAAATGAATTTCATACTGTTTTGAGGAAGATACTAGTTGGACTATTAACTTCAACATATCAGAAGCTTGAAAGTTTCTCATGTTTTACTGTTCTGGAGGTTTGATGTATTGCTTTTACAAGGAAATGATAAATGCTTGAGAAATATCTATCTTTTTCTGCAATTCAAAATTGTCTGGGGTCATGCATTTCCAGAAGAGAAACTTGCTCATTCATTGGAGATGGGGGTTTGGACACTTGCATAAAATTCAGGTTCCTTGTCTGACTTCTGCAAAGCCTGACTTGACTCCAGGTTGTCTAGATGAAACCTAAGGTATCTTTCTGCTGCTCTCTTGATTGCTCTGTCTTCATAAAGGTGTATTTTCACCAGAATTTCCATTCAAAACTTGTGAATCTGTTTTGTGTCAAGGGGTTTCAAAATGGATATGTTGCTTAAAAGACCTGAATGTGATGGATCAATATAATCAGTAAATCTATAGCCAAATGTAATAATAGATGGATGAAATATCAGGAAAAAATTACTATTTTTCCCATCAATGAAAATTCAGTATCATATAAAACTTGTGCTGCCATTAAAACAAATAATCAATGATTTTTTTTAAAGCAAGAATTTAATAATGCTTGACTGTTTTCTCAAATCTTTTAATGTAGAAATCTGTAAATAGGAAAGAACTTTAACTTGCAAATTTTCTGAAGAGTGACTGTCTCTTACTCATAGCCAAAGAGGAAAACTTGTTTCCAGCAAAAGGTCCAGCTCCTGCTTGCACAGGAGTCTAAGGCCTGGTGACCTGTTCAAAGGAGGCTGGTGTGTTGGTTTGGAAACTTGCAACTTTTAGTGGCCAGAAGTTTGGTAACTTCTAGTGGATTGAGGTAAAGATGTGTGTAATATGGGCACACACAGCAAAGTTAGTAATGGTACTGATTCAAGCTATGGCATGGAGGATAATACAGGATCAAGCTGCAGGGTGTAAAGGTCTGCAAACCTCCTAACCTTATACAGTGCTTTTTGTAATGCTTTCTGAGTAGGACAAGCATGGTGTATGGAGAAGATTCTGTTTCTATGGCACTTCAGCATTCCCTGTGGATATCAGTGAATGGTGTAGCTCATAAAACACTTGTGCATAAAAGAGGTTTGCTCTGTTAATTTACCAGATTGTGACAAATTCTCTTTGGCTGCAGAAAATTTCCCAGGAAAGAGCATGTCTGGAGACAAAAACATAAAGCATGTTAAAACCGTGATGCATATTGTGCCAAAAAAAGAGAAAAATCTAAAAATTTCATGGGTGATAAAGCTTTAGTCTAATGATGAGAAAGACATTATCCCCAAAATACAGGTGCCACTTCCCTGTCAGAACACAAGCAGTCATTTTCATTGTCTTAAATTTAACAGTATATGTATTCCTATGTGTGGGGAAAGGGTCCTGGTTAATTTTTGTATGCAATAAAAGGACCTTTGGGCATATTTTTCCTTAATGCTTTTTCCTTTGTTTGACAAAAAGAGCTCTCAATCAGAAAAGCAAGAGATTAACTTAGACTGCAGCATGGATGCTGGCCTGTTCTGTTAAGTGAACTGCTGCTAATAGGTGTACCAGATCATGAATAACAGTAGATTGTTCCTTTGCTTCTAAAGTTTCCTCCTTTTGAGTCTTTCTGAGGAAAAAGAGACACTTTTAAGAGCAGCGTGATATTTCAAGATAACGTAAAATTTTGAATGCATACTGAATATCTGAAAAAAAATCAGCCTGTTACACAAAATGAGGTTTTGTTAGCACCTGATTTCTGCTGCACAATGCAAAAGCTGCTGTCTTTGGTAAAATAGTTGCTTTTGGAGCTTAACTAAATAACATATAGGCCAGTTTACACTAAAGAAGTTCTTTCTCATATGCAGGTGGAGTTTCCTGTGCATCAATTTCTGCCTGTTACCTCTTGTCTCATTGCTTGGCACCTCTGAGCAGAGCCTGGATCCATCCTCCTGACACTCTCCCTTCAGATACTCATGGACATTGATGAGGTCCCCTCTCAGACACCTTTTCTTGAGGCTGAGCAGGCCCAGCTCCCTCAGCCCTTCCTTGTAAGAGATGCTCCAGTCCGTTGATCAACACTGCTGCCCTCCACTGGACCTGCTCCAGGAGCTCCATGTCTCTCATGTCCTGAGGAGCCCAGAACTGGACACAGCACTCCAGATGTGGCCTCTACATGGCTGAGCAGAGGGGCAGGATCACCTCCCTCGACCTGCTGGCAAGGTTCTTCCAAACGCAACCCAGGATCCCATTGGCCTTCTTGGCCACAAGAGCACTGCTGGCTCATGGACAGTTTGCTGTCTACCAGGACCCACAGGTCCTTTTCTGCAGAGCTGCTTTCCTTTGTGTTCAGCCAGTGTGGAGAGGACTTCTTCAATCCCATGTCTCGCTTCCACCAAGCATAGTTGTAATGTTTGATTTACTCCAGATCTCTCCTTGGATAAACCCCCTCCCATTATTTCACGTAGTTTGATTTTTATATTTACAATTCAGCTCCTCAACAACATTAAACTGTGGCAAACTACAGCACGACTTTCAAACACAGGGATTTGTTTTGTTTGGTGTTTTTTAAAGACAAACCTGCAGTTACAGTCCTCCTTTTGCTTTATTTAACCACAGCCTTGCTGTTATCAGAGTGTGCTGCTCCTAGAAGTTGGTGCTAAATTTTTATTCTATTTTAAGGTCTGTAGTACTCAGACATTAACCAACCCTCACAACATATTCATGAAGTCAATGGTTAACTGAAATCCCCCTTCATAAATACATGAGGTTTTTATATGTGAAGATTAGGGAATCTTTGCCAGACCAGCTGTGATTCTCCAGTTGGACAGTAGCTCAAGCCTGTTGTCACCCAAGCTTCTACTTATGCCATAAGACTATGCTGCCTTCTGACTGAAGATGTTTCCCAATTAGATGTAAATTATACGGTTTTATATATCATGTTTAATTAAAGAATGAGCAAATAGTTGTGACAACTGGTAAGATGGTTATTTTGTACCATCTCAGGCTCAGCTACAGCTACAAAAGGGGCATGCAATCAGCAGTTGTCTTTAAAAAGAGCAGTTAGAATAAAATGATTAGTTTAATCAATTTAGACCTATTTTCTTAAACAAATGGAACTCCTAGAATTGCTTGCTCTGTTCAGACTGGAAGAAAACTTTGTATGACAGAAAAGGAAGAGGCTTCAAGTACCATCGCTTTGTCTTGCAAAGAGGAAATTATTTCATGTAATGAACATTTCCTTTACATTTACCGAGGAAGTTTGGTTACCTGTGCTCTGGGACACTAATTTACTGATAAAAGTGATGTCTCATAAAATGAGTAATTATTTTCAACCTTTAAAAAATGTCTACATAGAAAGTATGGAAGACTTCCCTTTCTATTTCCTTGTAGTTCATTAGGAACTATTCAGAACATATGTTGGGATAGGAGGTTGGTAGGTCAGTTTAGCAGAAGTCACACTAAACTACTTACTGTCTTGATAAGAATAGTTTTTTTCTGCATGCTTGTCATACAACCATTTTTCACAGTGCATAAACAGTTGAATAGCATGTGAGTGACTCAGGGACTTGAAACGTGTTTCTGGAATTTGTTGAATCGCACACTATAATCACTTAATCTGCTCCAGGTCAGTTAGGATTTTCTAGTGCATAAATACACAGGCAGAAAACTCATTCCAAGACAAGCTTAAAGCAAAGTATAAGTGTGGCAGGTCCTATTAATTTCCTGTGAAAGCTATCCTTTATTTTTAAAATGCTATTGGTGTGGGTTGTTTTTTTTTTAAGGAAAGATGTAATACCAAACTGCGAAGGTCTTCCATAAAGCCCAGTGAAGCTGGTAAGAATCTTTCCACTTAAGCACGCAAAATTTGGACTGGGTCATGTTAACAGTAAACTTCTACACATTTTCTCATGTGAAGTTAGTTTCTCTCATTACATGTGAAACACTACTTTATTGTATTTTAAAGCTTGCAGGTGTTAGCAGATTTTGACTCAGATTCTTATGCATGCAATATACCTTACTGTTCCATTTGAACCCAACTAGTTCTTTGATACATTAGCAATCTATTAATTTTAAGTTCTTTGAAACTTGTATAGAGTACCACTGTAGGGATACTCTTAATCAGCAACATGCATATTCTTATCAGTGTGCTTTACATTACAGTGATAGACATTGATTAAGATGTGCTTAATGGATTATTGGATATTATCTTCTGTGCAATTTGTAAAGAATTAACTTCACCATTTTCTGTTCTGGGATCACAGAAAATTTGATTTTCTCCAATAAGGTATGATTTATAACCAGAGTAGACAAATGATTAGTTTTCTCTTGTGTCTGAGGATTACATTTCTAAATGCAGTTTGGATGTACAGATCTAAAAGAATACAGATAAGAAAGAAATCAGATGTTCATAGAAATTGTGGCATTCAGAATCAATAGAAACTTAATAATTCTAAGTACCTCTTATGCTAAAACATAAAAGCTTTAGAGATAGCATTCCCAAGCATAGTGGTAATGTCTTGCCCAAGAAAGTGGATGGAGCCTTGGCAGTCTATGGCTCAAATATTTCAATGCTGTTGAATGTTTAAGTAGGTTACATGATGTATTAAAGTTTAACAGTCATATATGTTGATTTAATATATAAAAAAAATTAAATTTTATTAATTGGCTTCTTGTTATTTAAAGGATTATTATTTGGTGCATTTTTTCTTTTTAGCTCTGACTTCAGAGTTAGCCCTGAACTGTTGTCTAAATTCAGCTTCGTCTACGTTTTAGTGATGAGTAATCACGTTGCACTTATGGCGCAACAAGTTCAATAAAACCCTGGACCTCAGGATAAGGTATACTGATTATTGAAGGTCAATCCTAAACTTTTTCTGCTTCTTTTGTAACTTTTCTTTATATTCCACTGTGGAATGAAAGGATCTTTGTACCTGAGACACCTACAGTATATATTTTAGGCCATAAATTAGGACTTACAATATTATTTTATTCAATAATCACCATACATTTTATACTGAGCCCTATATGATCCATTATGAAATATATTCCAATTTATAATTCTTTTATGTAAGAAAGTCAAAACAAATGTAAGAAATCAAAAATTATTAAAATGCTGGAACCAGCCAAAACACCGTTTTACATTACAAAATGCCAGTTGTCTCCCATTTGCACTCATGCCTCAAGGTAATATGCTGGAAGAAAGCAGCAGCATTGCTTTTAAAAAATGAGCCGGACACACTAAAAGTTGAGTTGGGGCAGCTATTTTGAACTGATATTTTCAATGTTGTGATGCAAACTATTGCATTGTCTATGTCTGCCAGAAATGATGAATTAATGGATCTGTTCAACTGATTGTTTAATGGTGAATAAATTGTACAATTTTCCTATTATGATGGAAAAAATTGCTCAGTCCCGATCTATATATTCATGCTTATTTTGGTAGTTCATGTTTGTGTTATAGCTTAACACTGAAAAAAAATTATCTTTGGAAATTGTGATTGCTCCAAACAATTGATTCAGTTCTAAACATTTGAAGCAGTATACAAAACGACAGCTGCATTTGGGTAAATACATCATATATACAGAAATATATAAAACTTAATCACATCATTTATAGTGAGGCTGTTAAGCTGCAAATTGCACTGAAGAACATGTTAAAAATAAAGGAGTCACCTTAGCAGTCTGCCCATACTGTTCCTTTACATTAGTCTGAAACTAATTCTGTATCAGCGTGAAATGAATTGGCTTTGGTTCATAACCAGGTCTTGAATATTATTTAGTTCTTACCAGAGCTACACACAGAGTTGTGCAATTGTCAGTCATAAATTATGTTTGCTAATGGAGTTTCTAGAAAGAGAAATATTCTTGTTATGTGGCCACAAGAAAGAACTGAAGTTTAATCAGCCTGATGAGTGAAATATGTACTGTATTTCCAGCAAATACTACTGAAAGCAAGGAAGAAATTGCAAATTTATACAAACCCCCCCAAATTATAGTTTTTCCTTTAGGACCCAAAAGGGCTTTTTAACCTTGATGCAGAGGGCCTCAAGGATCTCAAGTGCTGCACCAAAGGTTTCATTCATTCATGTCTGAGGTGGAAAGCATAGTTAGTTTCCCTTTTTAAAATATTCCTATCTGAGACTGTACAGTCTCATTATCAGTGAAGTGCTATAAAAGCAAATGCTTTGTGACCCCCAGAACAGTAATAGGGATGATAAAACCCTGAGAATCTTTCTTCCTAATTTTTTTTGGGGGGGTCTATTTTCGATCTGAAGTTAAAGCATCTGGAAGAGCAAGCACTTTTGAGACCGATATTAAGAGTTAGGTTTTCCCATGCTCTCTCATTCTGCGTTGATTAGCAGATTAGTGTGCATGAGCAGGGAAAACATCCAGGTCTCGGAGATTTTTCTTATGGATAAATTATTTCAGTCAGAACACTTTCTCTCTAGGGAACAGACTACAAAACAAAAAAACAAACAAACAAAAACCCCAGCCCTTTAGAATTACCTCAGTTCTTGGGACATAATCCTTTACTAAGCATGTTTGCAAAATAAGGTGAAACATTTTCAAAGAATTTGACTGACTGTATTTCAAAATCCCACTCCTTATCTTGAACAAGGCCATGACACAGCTATTTAAAAACAAGCTCTGCTCATTAACTTATTGTCTAGGAGCATCCAGTTTAGATCTAAAAAGTAAAAAAAAAAAAAAGTCAAGAGTGAAGTATAAATACCACATCTAGTTTCAGGAAAGCAACCAATACACAAAGAGATTAAATTCCTCAGCCAAGAGCTGACAAGCTGCCACTGGCAGATCTCAGCTACCAAATCCTGCAAGTCTTATTTGGGTACTGGAGGAGATGGGTTTTGATCTTGCAGAGTCCCAGCTGTTTCTGTAGAACTGAATGCTTGAAGAAGATCTCAGCAGTTTACATGCTGGAAGTCTACATGCTTGCAGACCCCAAAACCACAACAATCTACATGCTTGAAGAGGACACAGTTTAAACACAGCTTCAGATCTCCTTCTCTTGTGGCATGCTCACAATAGTGCAAGAGTGGAAAAGTGCGGATTTTAACAACATGGTTTGACTAGATTGTTTTCTAGCTAGCTTCAGGAGTTGCAGATTCACAAATCATTTTAAATTATTTTGGGTGTGGGTAAGGATGTTTTCAGTGGAGGGGTTATCCCAATTTATTATGAACAAAACGCAAAGTAACTCAAAACTTAGATACTTTTATTTTATGATTAAAAAACAATCCTGAAAATTGACCTAAAATCAATTTTCTCTTTTGAATTACAGATATAGGTAGTTCAGGTGGCTGCTATCTACACCTGATGGATGATATTGCCGGTGCATCCAAATGCCTCCCCATTTGGACCCTAAAACTGACATAGATATCATGGGTAAAGTACAAACACCATTAATGCCACTTTTGTCATTAACTTTACAGATTTAATATCTAATTTTAGAGTCAGACTCTATCTTGTGGATCCCTGACTGAAGGCAGAACAGTGAGGATCTCTAAGTAGTTGTTTGTGATTCCCCTACCTATGGCTGACCTAGCCATTTTGGCTACATTTTGAAATATCAGCAAATTCATCACAGATGCATTATCAGGAGGAAGTCTGACTTTTGGATCCACAGAAAATCACACTTTGCTGAACGTTAAAGATGCTTTCTAGATTATAGTCACTTTGTGTGTCTATTTTGGTATCAGTCATGGAGCTTCAACCATTTTCAGTGTTGTCAGTGAAACTGTGGAATAGCACAACTATGTCTGGCAGCAGACAGTGGGGAACAAAACAAGACAAAAAAATCCCAACAAAAGCTTCAAATAAAACCAGTGCACATTATGCAGAAATTGCCTTGGCATGCAGGTCATTGGTGATTTCATTTGTAAGTAATGTTTTGATTGTCACAGATTATATGTTGCTCTCATCCCCCTGACATTTGTTGTGCAGTGGGATTGATTTTTGTGCTCCAGTATGAAAAGGTCACTTTGATCAATGCAGTGTAATTGGCACTAAATTAGGATCATATCAGGTTATTTTGCTATTTAATGATGAAATATTAAAGAATAGCATGGGAAGATTGCAAGCACTAAAGTGCACTTTAAACCTGCCGTAATGATGTTTTATTTTGTGGGAAAAATGGAGAGAAAAACAACTAAAGTGCAGAAAATGACTGTGATGTATTGGAAGAGTGGCCTGGAATTACATATTTTCACTGGAAATAGACTGAAAGCTCAGACACAAAACACCAAACCCAGCAGTCAGTCCTGAATGCATTATACTCAGAGAGCCCTTCTTTAGAAGTTTTAATGATGCTCATTAGGTACTGGTTACACGTTAAATCTTTACAATCAGCATATAATGACTGGGCAAAAGTAGATTGCTGAAGTTATGCACTTAGGCCATGATTCAGGGCAGCACTTGAGACATGTTTGGCCACCACTAAACTCGAAAGTAAATAGTTAGGCACATACTCAATGTACACCAGTGTGAGATAGTTATAAGCACTTTATGTGCTACATAAACCACCATGGTACAAATGTGTCAGAATTATTTAAAGGACTGAAGTTAAGCCATGCTTGATTTTTAGAAAAGGTACTTTTCTAAATACTTCTCCTACTTCTCTTAAGTCCAAAAGTTGCTTGCTTCATCCCCTCCTTGTTTTAAGAAAACTCAGTATTACATTATCAGTATTTGTAGAACAGTCTCTGTAGTGCAAAGCAAAGGTTAACATCTCAACCTGTTAAGTTTGTACTCCAGCTAGATAATGTACTTAAGGAGAGAAGAGCTCCAATGAGATTTCCTGCAACATTGGCTGCCTTTAAAGAGTAATCTTTTGATTAAGATTTTCTAAAGAGTGGATGCAGAATGCACCAATGTTCTCAATGTTAACAGTGAAACTCTCCTAAGGTGGGTGATAAGAATTAGCTATCAACTGTCATGTTTGGGCACCAGGCTTGATAGAACTTAAATGGGACTCTGAATGCTCAGCTCCTATTTAAATAAATAAATAAACCCCAAACAACAAGTAAGCAATGAAAACCAAAAGCAAAGACAAAAAACTCAGCCGGTTTCAGTTAATTCTCACTGAATTCACCAGGATTCTTTTCAAGTAAATGCAGCAGGCAGTGCCTTAGATGAATTGTCCATTAAAAAAATTTGGTTTGACTAAACCTGAATCTATTTCTTCAAATATTTTTTAATAATCTAAGCATGTGCTGATAGGTTCCAAAAGCTCAGATGCTTCCTATTTAATGAGGGTATATTTAGAGCATGGGTTTTGTCAATATTTTTTCAGACTTTGCATCTAAATAATGATAAGCATCATAAGCAGTGTTAATAGTGTATGTTATTTTCTCCACTGTAAATACTTGCTCTCTCCAATTATTCTGAAATGTTGCTGAACAAGAGGAAGCAGCATAAGATTATACGTTTAAATGCAGCTAATGTTGCAAGAAATTTGTTTGAAGCTTTGCTGCCATTAAGTATGTTATCTAGCTGTGGCATGGACTTTAAATTGCTAAGATATTAACTTTGTAAGTACACTAGAAATATCTTAAACCAATTAATAATAAGAAACAGTAGAATTGAAATTATAGAAACCATGTTAGGTAACCCTGAATAACTTATTTAAATTTCTGTACTAGGCAAGGTTTGGCCTAATCAGTCCTTAGGACTTCACTTACTTTACACTGTTCTTATTAAGTCTTTGAGCTACTGAACACATTTTGGATTTATTTTAAAATATGTCTTTTAATGTCTATTAAGAGAAGACCCATCATGAAAGGAAAACAGAATTTATTTGACTTCAGAGACTTTATGAATGTATGAATGATGTATGTGTCATGTTCTGAAGAAAATTATCATGAAATCTGTTGAGGGTTTGCAGAAGCTGAGTGTGGGAGAGATGTGCAGTTGTGGACAGAAGGAACATGTTCCAGAATATTCTGAAGTGGCATATCCCACAATCAAGGCCATAATAGACACTGATACTATGCCACAGTGTATTTGATCTTCCACTGCCCATGAACAATTTGCCTGTAGATAACAAAGCTTGAACACAAAGGAAAGAAACTAAACATCTTTCCAGAATGGGCTGTATCTTGTCTGTTTTTTGGTATTTTTTTCCCTTCTTCTTCAGTGGTTTTCACACATACACACAATAAAGGACATAATAAAAGTAATAATGAAAAAAATCCCTCCACAATACACATCCTTAGATTAGAAAGGGAGACGATTCAGGAGTCCCTGCTATGATATTCCACCAGTGGAAAGAAAAAAGCTTGATTTTGGATAAAACTCTGTGTGTAAAGGTAGTGGGGCTTTAACTGATTTCTCAAAGTTCTGTTTGTCCTTTAAAAGACATTTCAATAACAATTTACCCTCTAGTATTTTTTTAAAAAATTAGTTCCTTTTAGTAAAAAAATTATTCATAACAAGGCAATTCTAAAGTTTTCTAAAAGAATCTACTGTCATTTAAAGACTGTAGTCCATAGGACCTCCACATGATTCAAATATAAGGAAAATGGGATCAGTGCATTGATACCTGTAACACAGAAGTGACTAAAATCCAGAATTTGGGAAGAATGAGGCTTCAAGAGATGAATTTGTTTCTTGACTTTGCTCTGATAATTGAACTGTTTTCCTCCGGAAGACCTGATGCTTTGTTTCTGCCTCAAAGTCAAAAAGCTACTATTTCTGGTGTTGTTTGTAATCTAATCTCCAGGTAATTTTATCTCTTTGTAAAAAAATGTACATGAACATCATGAATTTTAGTAGTGCAATGAGAAGACCAGTGGCTTATGACAAGCATTTCTGATACTGATAAGGAATCAATACCTTAGATATAATTAAAATCACGGATGCATGTTTTTAGAACAGAATTGAATTAATACTGTAAAACATGCAAATAAATGAAAGTTCAGTTGTCCAATTTTATTTAATCAAATTGAAGTGAGTTAACATGCATGTCATGTTATATTTCTTAAATTCTTTGGTAAATAAAAATAATTTTATTTATAAATAAATAAATTTATTTAAATATTACCACAAATAAAACTTCTAATTGAACATTTCAAGGTAGAAAGATGAAACTCCACCACAAGAGGGCAGCCGGTATAAAAAGGGGCATGTAGCAAGAAAAAAATTCACATTGAATAAGAAGCTTTGCAGCTACATGACTTTTGTCCATATTTAACCCTCTGTCCTGCCTGCTGCTGATATTGAAAATAAATTGTTTTACCAACCTAAATCTCACTGACTACTCCACAGTTGTAGATGAAACATCTTTGGATGACATACAATGCCATTCAAAGTTCATGGTGACACAATTTATTTCAGCTCATGGTATGGAGCACTTGCATCTCTCTGCTCTTTGTAAATCAATATATGCATGTATTTCTGTTGCACATTTGTAGAGACCTTGTGGTTTAGCAGGGATTATTTGCCTTTTAACATGTCATCAAGTACCTGGGAATATGAAAGTCCCTGTACAAAATAGAAAAAAAAAAAAAAAAAAAAATCCCATTTTTTTCCTGTATTATTCACCTGGGTGCTGAGAACTGAGCTGGTTTCCTGCAGCTCCTGCTGTGCCCCATTCAGGTGCTTGCCACAGGCACACAATGCCTACCCACCAAGCCACTCATATCTGAGCAGGCTGAACCTGCTGTGTGAGCCTGCAATTCGCCATAATTTACGTACAGGTCTTTGGTCCCATTTGCTTCATGCAGGCAGCGTGCTTGGGGCTGAGCGATGAGCTATGATGTTATTTCTTCCAAGCTGGGCAGCACTTACTGCAGCCAGCCTTACTAGGGTCAGTGGGTAAGGAGTACGGACAGGCAGCTGCAGAGACATCCATCAAAGCAGCACACTCATCTTCCTTCTGCAGGGAATTCTGTGCTGCTCTCCCCTCCAGCCCCACAGCAGCACATGTGGGCAGAGAAACAGCTGCTAGGCCATGTCCGGGGTGGGAATATTAGACACAAATCCGAAATACACCACAGATCTCGCTGCAGCTCAGTGGTCAACCCTGAAAGGGCTTTAGGCAGCAGCAGAGATCCTCCAGACAAACTGGTGATCTGCAGAGGATGTCTTCGAGGGTGCTCTCATCAGAGGTGAGCCCCATGCTGAACTGTGCAGTGAAGGGGCCACAGTGAGGAGCATGGGTAGGACACATGCAGTCGGGACACAGGGATCAGGGATAAGAACATCTAATGATTGAAGAAGCTGGACTCATTAACTGCACTAACTTAAAGAAATGTAAACTCCTCTGCTACCAGGGTGTAGCATCAGCCAATGCATCAAACCTCCACACATCCTTTTTTCCATCTGACATCAAAGTACAAACTTCTTCCACTTTTTGTTTTCGTGGATTTTTGATTCCTCAGCAGATATGGTACCGCTCCTGCTCTCTTCAGTTCATCTGCAGTGGGACTACAGTTTTGACAGTAGCTCAGGGCAGAGGAGGGTTGGACTGAAGGCATGTGTATGTTTTTAACCAAGGGACAAAATTAGATAACCCTTTTGTAATGTCCCTTGCTTTACCTTCCCCAGGCCTCTGAAGGTGTTTTGCACAGACACATAATGAGTCTCATAACAAACTAATTTCTTGTTGTTGAGGATAATTGCATCATATTATCCTAAACACATTTTTTAGCATGTCCCACTGTACTGTATAATGACAGAAACAGCTTATTTAAAAATGTAGAGCCAGACTCTGTTTTCCTTTTTAGTGATGCAAACATTTGTAAGTTTTGGGGTAACTTATTTTTTTGGTTTTTTTTCTGTCTACTTCAGCAGTATTAAGAATTTTTGGCTCTTGGTTTTGACAGTTCAGACAAACTCTCTATTGTAACTTCTGGGTACAAGTAGGTAGGTCAGTTCATAAGACAAATATTGGATTCCCTTTCAAATATCACTTGTGCTCTTCATAAGGGATCTTATTACTACTCTCATAGATAAAATGAAAGCCTCTAACTCCATCTAATGTTCAAACTGCTGAGCACCCAGTAGCACCTGTGTAATCTGCTTGTAAAATATGATGGCTTTGCTATGGTACAAATATTATACCCTTACTGTCATAGTTACTCAACATAAGAACCATGTGAACAACACACACAGTATGATACAGGATAATATCGTGCAACACACCTCTTAACTGTAATTGTAACGACCACTTATTTTTCTTTTTTTTTAATTTTTAATATTGGTTTAATGTTTTCATGAATCAGCTCATTTCAGTAAGTATAAGCATAAAAGACAAGTTGTTGTAAGATCACAGTGAAGTCAGCAGAATGATGAAAAATGAGATTAATACTTTCATCACAACTAGGATTTTCAGCTCATTCTTAACATTTCATCTGCTTTCCAAACAGATTAATACTCACCAAAAGCTTTGCCAACACTATATTTGTAGCATACCACAATTAATTTGAGTGTTTGTGCTCCTTATATCACAGCATGTCTCAACCGAGCCCTGTAAAAAGAGAAACTGTACATGTGTTTATGGGTAGAGCTCAGACCTGTACGTGAACATGCATGGATACACACACACAGCCTTTTCCTTCAAAGCCTATCTTCTTGTATTCAAACACAAATTTGAAAATCTATGAGCCACAATAATATTAATTCCCAGTTTCTTTGACCCCTCATAAAACAAAAGAAGAATGAGTGTTTGGCTAAAAGGATTCTAATGATGCCTTTGGACTCTTATGTTCACGTAATGACTAGTAGAAAGATTTATATGCCCTGTATAGGTATAATTAGACACCCACAAACCCATTGACCCTGACGAGGTGAAGAGCTCTCCTGCTTTTTGTTTCAGCAGTTGAATCAATACTTGCACGTTTTACCACTGTGGAGTGAAATTGAGGAAATGAAAATCTGATAATTTTGCTCCCAGTGCAGTCTAGACAGAGGAGAGCAGTTTTAGTCTTTGACAGGAAGATCTATTTCCAGTTACTCAAAAGGCTAGTGTCAATTTTAAAACTTCTCTTATTATTGATTTTCAGTTTCGTTAAAAAGGCTGTTTTATTAGAAATATTAGTCCCAGTTACAATGTAAGCTTATGTCTGTTTCACAGGTTGATGAAATTTGATGAATTTTGGTCTGAATCGCAGGATACTTCTGCCTGGTGACTTTTGTAGCAAAATATGTAGTCTGAAGAAGTTAATTTCATTGTGTCTTCTAAATCTACATAGGTCAGAACAGAGCTCAGTATGCAATGGTGCAGGTTCATCTAGGAAATGCAGTCTATATGAAGAAACTACATGGCCAAAGTATCTAGAATAAATATAGTTTGCCAAAATTGTAATATAAATGAAGTATTATATTTATTTCAAATGTGTTGCCTTTTGTGCATTTTTTTGTGTTTTGTTTTTAATAAAATAATTTCTCATAAGGGTAAAAAAATGCAAAAATATTAAATAGAAATCCTTTAGGTTAGACCTTGAGGCATAAGGCAATGATACTAAACTGCAAATCAAAATGATAATACATTCCTGTAGTATTGGAAGAAGTATCAGAAAACTGATGTTAACTTTTTGTTTACTGAGGTGAACTGTTTCAATTTGGTATAATTCAATATGTATGGCTATTACCATTGATTTTATTTTATCATATTAATAGACTCCACTGATTTTAATGTTCTGTCACTTGGCTTTCACCTGTAGTGTCATATTGTCTTATGTGCTGTTTTTACTGTAGAAGTTCATAAGGTGTTGAAACACACAATCATAAGAGATCTGAATAAAATTTCAGCAGAGTCAAAAATCCTAAAGACCCCTTAAAGACAAAATAGAAGTAATTTTATATGTACAGACTAAGAAGCTTAGGATTAGAATAGCACAGATGGTTCAAGTATTAACCAGAAATTACTTTTTGCACACACACGAAAATGTGTCAATGAGTAAGCTACTATAGAAATAAATAAACCACTTTTCTAATTCACTAAGAGAACAAGAATCCATTCTAGGGGTGCATCACATGCCTTGTTTTAATGCTCTGCCTTGTGCAAGGAGAAATCAAGGTATAATACTTTGATATATAATCAGTTCTGAAGGGTTTGAATTACATTAGTATCTCTTTCAGCTCGCCGTTCAGCAGTGCTTATTGCCTTCCCCAAAACAGTTCATACTGGAAGTAATCTCTGATGTTTGGTTGGGTTTTGTTGGTTTTTTTTTTTGTCCGTGTCTCTAACGTGTTCCTGAGAGAGACACAGCTCTTGGGGATGAAGAAATTGATATTAAATATGCATATCAGGACAGGCATTTGTTTTTTACAGCTGCATCTCCTGCCGATGGAATTTTATTAAGCACAAATTAATGACGCTTTAGGACTCTCAGTCCTTACTCCCACAGGGCTAGTAAAAGTAAAATTCTAATTTAATAAATCCTTCAAATAAGGAAATAACTACCCCCACCCGGCCCTCAATCCTACAGCTCGTTACTTATGCAATCAAAGTTGAGCTTCCTGCATGGATTGCATCGTTCTTCACTTGGTTGTACTTGAAATCATGAGTACTGGTATGACATTTTTGAAGCGTTTATTGAGTCACAAGGTGCTGTGAATCTGGTGAATTGAAAAGTCTGGATTCATATTCTTCAATCACATATAATTATTTACCTGATATGGGATATTGTCTCATGGAACCCCAAGGTCACACAAGATCTCAGATACTTTTTATTCAGGTACTCATGGGGGTTGCCATAGATTATCTAAGTTTTTGCCCTTACAATACAGTATGTGATTATTTGAAAAGATTTGCAAATCACAATAAAATTATGTTAAGCACAGCAGTACTTAACCTTTTAAGAGTGTCTACGAAGTACATCTTTAAAAGGGCTAGTTTAGACCAGACAGGGAATGATTACTTCAGCTACATTCTACATATGCTGGGTAATTGCAGATTACTCATCAGTAGTTTGCCATGATTTTTTCACTCCTTCTTCAAGGTAACTTGATTAAAAAAATGTGGGGGTTTTGTTTCTGATTGGTTTTTGTATTTGATTTTTAGTTTGTTTGATTGTTTGTTTTTGTTGGTTTTGTTTTGTTTGGTTGGGGTTTTGTTGTTTTTGGTTTTGTTCAGGGTTGTGTTTTTTTGTTGGTTGGATTTTGTCAGGGGCTTCAGGTTTTTTAAAATCTAAAATAAAAATGCTATAGATTGTCCCTAACAGTAAGGAAATTTCTTCTCTCTGCTTTCAGTCACCCAAGACACAAGCTCTTCAGTAGGAAAAGTAAAAACTAAAACTGAAAGTTCCTTTTTTTTTTTTTTGTAATTTTTGCATGCTGTTTTCAAAAAAACAACTTGTAAAAAGCAATCTAGTACCAAAAATTGATTTTAAATTTTTCCAAAGTAAACATGGCTTTTGTCTAATATTTAGAGTTCAAGTCAGGTAGCTTTTTTCCTTCTGTAAGAATTATTAGGTGTAATTTTACCACAGAATGTCCTTACAATACATAAAATCAACTTTTTCCAATAGGTGTATTAATAAGGAGGAAAAAATCTAGAAATATGAGCAGAAAGCTGCATGTAGCTTAAAGCAACAGTTGAAAATCTATTTATTGCTAAGTAGATGATTTGCTAATGAGAAATTCCTTTTTTTTGAGTACCCTCTTATTTTCCCGTGTATAGGAAGCAAAATGCAAAGCTGTGTAGCTAGTGACTTTTAGATCAAGATTAGGGAAAGCCAGACAAAAAGCAAAAGTAAAATATCTGTGAAGCGAAACAGCACAGAGTGTGAGAGCAGCTGCCCATTCACAGGCTGGCTGGGCTCTGACCATGCCACAGTTCGCCTGCCTTGCATAAGAGGAAGCTCATCAAATCAAACCAGGAGCTGCAGAGCAGTCCCTCTTCTGGATATCTCATCCTGCAAACTGGTTTAAGAACTACATATTGTCACTTGCCTGTGCAGTTCAGGGAAGAGCAATGCAGCAGAGCAATGAAGTAAGACCAAGACCTGAAGTCCTCCTCGCTGTTGCTACTCACCCCTATGGAGACCAATTAGCTAATAGCAATTTCTGTGCTTCAAGTACAAAACATATCCTCTCCTCACCCTAGTCCGTGAAGGACAGGTTTAGACACTGTCAGTGTCTTTAGAATTACTGCATTCTTCAACCCACCACCTCTTTCTCTTGTTAAGTACAGCAGTAGGAAAAAAAAAATCTAATTGTATGGTTTACACCCTCTCTAATAATTCACCTGAAAGAGTAAGTAAAATTTTTGTGTTTTCAGACCCATGATTCACATCTGTATATTTTAGAATGCTCTTCTTTGGAAACAAGTTGTAGTAATCCGTCATGTTCAGATAGGCTGTCCCTCCTTTTGCTGCTCACTCTTGAACTTGTTGTACAACCGAAGAGACTCCCTAATCTTGGCAGAAATTTCTTTGAATAAAGTGGGATAATGTGAATGCTGAATTAGAGGGAGAGTAAAAAAAATGCACAGAGAGTATGAGGAATAGGAGAATGTGGCCTTAACTTACCCTCATGCTTTACATACACACACACACACACACACACACACACACACACAGGTTTAGAGAACAACTCCTATTTCTCAATCAATTCTAAATGTAGTCCCTATGCAGCAACCTATGAGAGTCTAAATGCCATGAGTATGTGTCATCAGCAACCTTACTCTCAGACAGCTCATGAGTACAGAGTAGGTATCATTTAGTGGACTAAATTGGCCAAAACTGTTCAAAGCATGAAAAAGTGCAAGGGCTCAATTGTTTTGTAAATAACATTATAAAAAATGTTAATTATGCAATTGAAAATCATTTGCTATGGCTCTTGATGGACGATGGAAGGAGCAATTCATATCTTTAAAAGTCCATAATTACATAATTATACAATAGTCTTTAATTGCAAACATTTATGCAAGTATACAATTGAAAATTTTAAAAAATCTTTGTTGCATCAGAAATGGGAAAGTAGAGACTTTACTGTTGAAGTGAACTAACCAACTCAGATGAAAGCTTGTGTATTCATATTCATCAGTCTGTGTCCTCCATTAGAAAAAACATTTGCTGCTTGTAGTCTCTGAAAATTATAAAGCCAAAACATAACTTTGAATTGGAGCTTAAACAAGTAAATTGCATTTTTGTTTAATTTTTCAGTGGAAGCAAAACTTGTTTTGGAATAAAGGGCCTTCAAACAGACAAAAGGTTATGTCGAAAAAAAACTTTGGGCCCCATAACTGATTAAGAAATTAGTAAATATTTTTTATTTGAAATTAGCTCTTTTTCTACAGTAAAGTGGGTAAAAACTTCAAGTAAATAAGTTTTTTTTTCCTTAAAGCTAGGGGAAAGTCAGCAGGAGGATAGGAGTAGGTTAGTTTAGTACAGCATAGTTAATAAACCATTCCAAAGTATCCGTAAGTTTATAACCCTGGTGGATTGAGATCTAAAGATGTGAGTAACGTAATACTAATTTAAACTGAATTTATCTGACACTGAGAATTCTCAATGGAACTTGGGGTTTAAGGCTGCAATTTTCATTGCCATGAGATTTGGGATACATTTTGGTGGTGCATCACATAAACTTCCTTATGACAAAATGTCTTTATACCTACAATCAGTGTTTGTATTGACAGACAAATTTAAATCCAGCAGACTTTTAAAAAATAATAGTGAGTTTAAATTAAGACATGACAATGGAAATATCTCTTACTCTGTACATGAAATGTAGGTAGTAATTTCTATGCCATGGGGGATTCCAAACATGTTGGTCTCTGCCTACCTCTCACAGGCTGAACAACTCATATACATGTTTTTTCAAACAATTACTGGAGAGAATTTCTTTATGCTTTCAGTCAGGAACAAGCACCCACACACACACATGAGTGAACACACACACAGACACACACACGCTCTTGCTTGGGACAAACACTTGGGAAGTTGTCTTGAGCTCTTTCAAAATGTTTGTTTGGTTTTTTTTCTGTATTGTTCTTGTTGAGTAATCCAGGCATGACACAACTACATTTTCTGCCACCTCTACAGAAAAATGCTTTAATGGTGTTGTTCATTTTGGAAATACAAGGGGCAATCCGTACACTGAGATCTACAGCCCTTTCCAGAATGTGTAATGAATTAGTAGCAATGGTCCAGATCTGAAGAAAGGAAATAGGAGTTCAACAGCAAGCTTTATCCATTGATTTTTTTATCTACATTGTTAAAAATTTCGTTGCTTTGCTGAAAAAAGAAATCTTTAAAAAATGCTTTCAACAAGATTTATCATATTAAAATACAAAGAATACAATTTGTTAGTTCAGTCTGGACAAACAATAAACAAACTGCAGTCCCTGCCACGTTTTTAATTATGAAAACAGCTCAGTTATGTTATCAATACATCTTCCTGTCCTATTTCCTGCTTACATTTCTATCTCTGTACTTTTCTCCCTCCTAACATTGTGGTACTCTTAAAGGTTAAGAAGAAATACCTGTCACTCCTTCTTCTATGGAGTATATACATGGGATAAAATTTTAATTAGAAAATGCTGAATCCAACAGATTAATTCTGCAGTAAGTACTGAAAGCCACAGGATTAGAATGCTTATTTCTTACTTCTTGCTTATTTCTTAGTAGAGAGTGTGGAGTCTATTCCACAGAACTACAGTGTTGGTTTTTTCCTTTAAAGTTCTGCCTTCTAGTTCAGTCTTTTTTCATTATTTGACCAAATGTTTATGCTGTCAAAGGTACTGGCCAAAAGCAGGAATGTGATTGCTCATGTCCATTTGTCAGTTTAATGTAGAATACAGAACACAAAGAGCTACAGATATCTTGAAATGGGTTATTTGGTTCTAAGTAAAATTTAAGAGCAGCAGATGATGTTCATAACTATGCCTTAATTGGTAGGTCATCTAAATTTGTGCATTCCATCAGCTGAAGCCTTTTCAGGACATAAGATTTTATTCCCAGATATAAAAGGTTGTAACACAGATTTCTGATTGAGTAACAGGTGTTTTTAGTAAATCTTTTGAATGAGGAATTTCCTTCTCAGAGCTTTCTTATTCTTACTTTCACAGTTGGAGAGTTGCTCATCCTCCTGTTCACTTGGCATCTTTTGGTTAGATAGCAGGGTCGATGGAATATGTCTGTACCATGTGAACAGGGACACGTGTCTTCCTTTTACCTGATATTTATTACCTTCACAGTTTCCCTGTAGGGAATGCAGACATTAGAAGGGAGAGCAATGTAGATGCTTACCACAACAATTTTAATATAGCAGGTTTGGATTTCTTTCCAGCAAGTGACTCTTGTGGAAGTAAAAGAATGTTTCCTTGAAGCTAAAATGAGCATGACAAAATGGTCCAATGGAATTAAAGAGGACATGCTTCTGCCGGTCATTTATGCACAGCATGTATCATCTTTAAAGCTGTGCCTAGCCAAACAAAGACTCAACAGTGTGGAACAGCAATATGCACCACAGCTGATGATGAATAATTCCTTTAGAACAATACAAACTGGGTCCATTCCAGGTTCTGGAACAAATAATGTCAGTATAAAATGGGAGACTTTTAATATTATCTTACATGAGTACATAAAATAGGAATTAATTATGAATGTATAGAAGGCAAAATACTCTTAATTGTAGTCATCAATAAAATATTTACATAAGTACCTAGGGAATTGTTCAGGTTTGTGAGGGATAATATCAGTAGTGGATTACTGTTGAGATTAGCTCAGTTGGTTAGGGCATGGTGCAAATAACACCAAGGTTGTGATTTTGATCCCCATATGAGCCATTAAATTGAGTTGGACTCAATGATCCTTGTGGGTCCCTCCCAACACAGAATATTCTGTGTTTATGTCCTGTGAACTCTCCAGTCTCTTTAATATTACTGAAACACAGTGGTTGCTGATAGAAAATCAAAAGTCAATACATTAATTTTATATCTGAAGTGAAGATCTGAGTCAAACAGCGTGGTATAAGCACCATAATAAAATAACTACTGCTAGTCATTGACAAATGCTGGCTTCAAGTATTTCCTGCTATTTGTCACTCAAAACAAATGTTACACATTTTGATCAACTGGGTTTAAAATATATCAGTAAAAGCTTAATCTGAATCAAAATAGATTTACTAATAGAGACCAGATTTCTCAAATTGAATCCATTACTGTGGATTACTGTGTGTTCTATCCTTATAAACTACACCACCTTCAAAGAAGAGAGATACCAGATCAGTACACAGGTCTGGAGTTAGCATGATCAAGAGGAAGACAAAAGGACTTGCTCTGTTTCAGAGTCCTTGCTTAGCAAGGAGTGATATCCGAATGAGAGAGCATAAGAAATACCAGGACACTGCTCTACTGGCTCATACTGCCTGTCAACCTCCTTCTCCACATCTCTGATGAGGAATCACCTGCAATTCTCTCCCTCTTACTCCCTTTTTTAGATTTGCTAGGTTTATAGAGAATTAAGACAAAAGCAATAATGTGAAATGGATGTTTTTCCATAAATAGATATATGCATATGTGTGTTCATGTCTAAGTATCTATAAAATTGTTCACTGTATTTACTCTGTGTGAAACATTGGGCCAGGGATATGGGAATTACAACCCATATGTGATTGAACGGCAAATACCAAAGATGTCCTACACAAACACATGGACTCTCACATGAGAAATGAGATAGAATTAAGACAAAGGAAATTTGAGTTTCAAAAGGAAAAATAATTCTTGTTATACTTAAGTTTTAATAATTAGTTATACTCTGAGTGTCATGATTTTCTCAGGGAGGTGAGGACAGTCTTTTATATTGGGCCATTTTCAAGTCAGATGGATAGAACCTACTTTGAGAAATTACATGGCAAAGAGAATACTTTCCACTAACCTTTTTTATTATTTTAATGCATCATGAATTTTCCTCAGAAAATATATTGTATTGAACATAGTTCTTGCAGTCTTACCAGAAATAGCCACAACATGAAGATGCTTTGCATTGCTTAAGCAACCTGAAGTGAAACTTTCTGTGATAAGTCCATCTCATTCTTCCAGTGACTATCACTTTCCTGTGCTGAAAGTAAGTAACGAAGAAGCTCAGGCTAGGCAGATCTGTCTACCTCTCAGTGCACTATGTTTCAGATAATTGCAAGAGGATTTGATAATGAATGTATTTCAAGAATTTAACCAAAGGTGTCTAAAATTTAAACAAATCACATAAATATAATATAATATAATATAATATAATATAATATAATATAATACAATATAAATTATAATTTTATTATATTATTTTGTTGCTAAATAGGAACTTAAAATATCTTTCCAATACAGAATTTATTAATTTTTCTTTCTCCTGTATGAGGAATATCATTAACCCTCTGCACCTGCGTGTATTTCCAATACTGAGAAATGTGCAGATTTATGAAAAGATTATTTCTTTCTAGGAAGTTACTGTATGTCTTATCACCTGAAAAAACTCTGGAAGGAGAATTTACACCCCAGAGAAGGTAGCTTCCTTGTTTAGTCTGGCAAAAGTCTGAAGAACACATGGCAATTTTAGTAGCAACACCACTCTAGAAATCTATCAGTAATCTGTATGAATTAAACATTGCTGGTAGGTAGTAGCTACAAGTGCTTTTCAATTTGTCAGTTATTCTTGGTAGATGTACATTTTCTTTTTATAAAGAAAATATCTGAAACACAAATTGCTTTGGTGTGTAACTGTTTTGTCAAGTAAGGACTTTGTAACATAAGAAATAACAGATAATCCTTGTCATAATCTGCAGTGTGTTGAAGGCAGGGAGAAGAAAACCATTTCTTTCACTATATCTTAGAGAAAACTAATTGTCTCTAATGATTCAGAAATCACTATTTATAACTTAATATAAAAGGTTTCCCACTTTATAATTTTTCAGAAAACCTTATCATTGAAATGAAATGAAAATGTTCAAGGAAAATGAAAAGTTCAATGAAAACATTGCACTTCATAATATAATAGTGAAGCTAAACTTCCAGCAAGTTTCCTTTGACAAAGCACCACCTTCTCAGAATGGTTTAGTGTATGCTGTGATAAAGCTAAAGTACGTTGTTTTAAATGCCTGTTAAAGTGCATGTGCTAAAGATCAGACAAAAATGAGTTATTATTCTTGTCTACAGCTATTTTTACACTATGGTACTTCTATCTAAGAGAACATCTTCTATTTTTACACTATGGTACTTCTGTCTAAGAGAACATCTTCTTAAAATGCAGCCTGAAATAAAACTTTTAATCTCTTTTTGTTTGCAGATTTTTTTTTAATCTGTTAAGCTTATTTTTACATAGTTTTATGAGACATTAATTTGGCCCTGGAAATGCAAGGTGATATTAAATAATCTTCCATAATCAATTTCAAAAGGATTTCCCCAACTCTGGGAACCTGATAAAATGTCTTTGCTGAACTGAAGTTGGAAGTTGGGAAAACCCTTAAATTACTACGAATAATGCTTTCAATACATGACAAACAGCAAGCAAATGGTACACTACTAAACATAGCCTTTGAATACGATACACGTTGGTTTACGTGTGGTTTATAATTAATTGCAAGTGATTCATGATCTTAAGTTTCCAAATCAAAAAGAAATGCAGACAGCTGATTCATATTTTTTATAGTGAGCGGTAATTTGTACCTAATGACTAGTAAAGTGAAATTACTGAGTGTGCTCAACTGAATTTCCTGAATACATCAG
>NC_139482.1:60025576-60113076 GCF_008360975.1 Lichenostomus cassidix
CACAAAAAGAAATAAGTATATACTTTTATTAAAAATTAAAACAACAACAACAAAACCCCCAAAAACACAACTAAGAAACTTGCAGTCCGATGATCATAGTGTACTTAAACACATAATTGAGGATTTAATTAAATAATAATATGCATGAATCGTAAAGGTCTTAAATTATAACAACTTAAATGTTGTTATATAGTTCAATAACTCACATGCAATAATTTCATGCATCTGTAAGTGTTGGTAGCATATTTATAGAGGGTGTTTATATTTAACACTTTATAGGCTGTTTGCAATGTTAGCTCAAGTGATTGGACCTTTTGCAAGACTTTATTGTTGTAGCATTTCAGGTAAAGTTTAAAAGCTGAAGTATTTATATGTATTAGCATTCTGAAGGTGGTTTTAAGATTGAAATATCCAGTTCAAGTTTCATGCCAGAATTCATTAGCCTTATTTCACTATTGTGACACTAACAGAAAAAAATTGAGATTTTAATGGATTTCCTTTCAAAAATGTTTATTTGGGATGAAAAACACATTTCTTAAAGGAATGCCTTGTTTCTTTTTCTTTGTTTTAATTAAAAGCTGAAATTTTGTTTCAATTTCAAAAGTAACAAGTACACTCTTTAAATATCCTTTTTTTGCTTGTGACTCTGATTCAGTCAAAAAGAAACCCAAATAAATTCAAAGTCAGATGTATCTTTTTTCTGTTTGTAATATTATTTGTAAAAGATATATAATGTATAATGTATATATATGTTCCATTTATGGTCCTACTAATATCCAAGAAATGAGGGAGAGAAGGGTACTAATGGGAGCTTTCCACTCACTACCTGCTTTCATCATGTTACAAATTTAGTGATTCTGACTCCATTTTAGGTTATCTTTTATGCATTTCCCCTTTAAATAAAATGCTGTCTTCTGCTATGACTACTTTGTTCCTCTAGTTGTCTTCTTAATGCTGGGGCCTTCAGAAAAAAGCAGTCAGTTAAGTTGATAAAGATGTGTTGAGGATGCTAACAAGAGCTACAAACTTGTGCTGAGTTTGGTTGTAGAATAGTGGAATGCAGCAACTTCCTTTCAATACTGCTTGTGTTAAAAAAATACTTGCATTTTGGATTAGATGAAATAAAAAATGAAATGTTAAAATGTATAAATGCATATGTATGTTTTGTCTTAGTCTTTTGGAAAATTTTAAAAACCACCCTTCCCTCTCAAAAAACCCCAACCAAACGACCAAAAAAAAAAAAAAACCAACACAAAACCCCACAACTCAACAAAAAACCCAAGCCAAAACTCAAAAAAAAGGGGAACTACTGTAATTTGCAAGTGCTAATCTGCCATTGTATCATCTAAAACACTAGAAACAGTTCTAGACTGGGACATAAAAATATTGGAAATACTGCAGCCATGCGAGATACTTAAAAGAGAACCATCATTTCAATCATCTTTCATCACATCTTATCTCTCTAATTCTTCCACCTTCCCAGGTTATTTGGATGAAGTTATCAGATGTCTGCCCTGAGACCTCTAATTAATGATCATTTACGAATTTATCAGTCTAAGCCTATTTTGATTATGTTTCCTAGCTAAAAATTTGGAGGGTGTTTTGATTGTGGTTCAGATGCCACTTGAGTAACACACTTCAGAGTCCGGGCAACCTAAAGAGATATAGAAATTTATTTAACACATCATCTTCTTGGAAAATTCACTTCATTAGGTGTTCACATCCCCTCCCAGTTAGTAAAGGAGACTATAAAACCTCTGTGTGTGTCAAGGCAGTGATTCAGCATGTATACCAAAATTTTCAGGGAATAGGGGGTGCTTTTGGGATCAGCATGGCCTTTCTAGTATGCTCCTGTAAGGGGATCCTCAGTTGCTGTGGACTGTGAAGTTTCTGGGTAAAACTCTCAGTTGAGCTTTTATGGGTATTAAAGCAGCTTTTAGAGCTCCCTAATTTATGTTTTTGATTAAGGCAGCCCCTACAGCAGTCTGTTACCCTCTGGGCATAAAGGTAGGTTGCAGTCACCTTTTCATACTCTCCCTAAACCAGGAGGTGTATCATGCTTCTCTGAGCACAGAAAGCCAGCTTGTTCTGAAAGCACAGATGCTGCTGTCAAAATTAAATTAGTATGAATTGGTTTCTCTGACTGTGCAGGGGTAAGCATCAGACTTGTTCTCCAAGCAACTCCTCTGACCTGTTCTAGCACCTCAATGTGTTTCTTTTAATAAGGAGCACAAAACTGGACACAGCACTCAAGGTGTAGCTTCACCAGTGCTGAGTACAGAGGGATAATCCCTGCCCTGCTCCGGCTGGCCACACTATTGCTGATACAGGCCAAGATACCATTGGCCTTCTTGGCCACCTGGGCACGCCCTGGCTTATGTTCAGCAACTGTCAACCAGCACTCCCGGGTCCTTTTCCACCTGGCAACTTTCCAGCCACTCTGTCTCCCAGCCCATAGTGCTGCCTGGGGTTGTGCAGAGCCTTGCCCTTCACCTGATTGAACCTCATACCACTGGCCTATGCCTATTGATCCAGATTGTCCGGATCCTTCTGTGGAGCCTTCCTGTCCTCTAGCACTCCTGTTCAACTTGGTGTCATCCACAAACTGTCAGAGGATGCCCTTGATCCCCTCATCCAGATCACTGATAAAGACATTAAGCAGGACTGGCCCCAATACTGAACCCTGGGGAGCAGCACTCTTGACCAGTCACTGTTGCTGTTGTAGCTGGAAAGGAGGAATGGTGCACACGAGCCCAGTCCAGTGAAAAGCAGCAGCAGAAGTTTATTGTTGTAATTTCTCTTTATATATGGTAAAAACTCATAGGTGACCAGACAGTGGTCACCCACCCCCTGGGGTGATTGGCTGAGGTCCTAGAACACCCAATTCCAAACACGTTCTGTCTTCAATCAAAACAGATCAGGAAAAATAGCAGGTGTTTAATCATTATCTCATTGTTTGCATATTTTGCATGGGAAAGAAAAAGTTCTCAAGAAAGGGCCTGCATAACCACAAGTCACCAGACGGATGTAACTCCATTCACCACCACTCTCTGGGCTCAGTCATCCAGCCAGTTTTCTACAGAATGAAGAGTGCAACCATACAAGCCATGAGCAGCCAGTTTCTTCAGGAGAATGCTGTGGAAGAAGGCAACAAAACCTTTACTAAAGTCTAGGTAGACAACATCCACAGCCTTTCTCTCATCCAATACGCAGGTCACCTTGTCCTAGAAAGAGATCAGGTTGGGCAAGCAAGACCTGACTTTCATAAACCTTTGCTGTCTTGGCTGAATTCCCTGGTTGTTCTGTATGTGCCATCTTTTTTATTTTATGGAAGCAGTTTTGACACATGGCATAGGCTGACATAACATCCCTGCTGTGTGAGCCATCATCCTCACACCTGGTTGTGTATGTTGTGCTATTGTGCGGCAGCACAGAATTCCCTGCATTTTCTGCGATAGGATCCTGTCATTAAGCAAGGTTGTGACCCCTAGTGAACAACCGCTGCTTCTTGTGGGCAGGAAAAACAGAAAAGAGGTGGCTGCTCCTATTCTGGAAAAGAAATTAAATTCTCATTACACATGGCATGACGCATTTTATTACTAATTCTGTTCAGCTTTGAAAACACATGCAGGGCTTTGAAAATACAACACAACCATCTCTTGCCCATTGCCTTCTAGGCAGCAGAGGATTACCATTCCCTCCTTTTCTGTTCTTCTACATGGAGATAAGAAGTGCCAGATCATGAAACTGTACTTACAAAAAATGTGGTCAAAAGTAAAAGTTTATTTCCCTATTGCAAAGTGGCCTGTTCTTTGACTTTGAACTCTTGTTACAGATCTTAGTCATACTAGATGACGCATCCCTGTAAAAAGGGCATTATCAAAACTATATAAAGCCAGAAGTTATCAGCTCTATTGCAATATAATTTTCTAGATAGAAATAGTATATATGTGTATTTACTTTCTACAGCAGCTCAGTAATTTCTCTTCATTAAAAAGATGTGTAGTAGTGTGAAGTAACATATAGGAATCTTTTGTCCTATGCAGCATGTGCAATATACAACAAAAATGGGAGCTGCAGTTGGACAATACAGGGTTTTTCAGTAAAAATGACTGTTGTCAGAGCAAATGGAAACTCATTTTTCTATCAAGAATCTAAAAAGATGAAATTGTTTTTCTTTTAACATGATCTCAGAAGAAAATTGACCATTTTCATATTCATATTCATATTAAAAGACAGTATCAGTAGTTTAAAAATTGGGATTTTTTCATTAGATGTACTTTATACCTTAATCCAAGGTAAATAATTTTAATATTAGCTGAGCATGTGACTTTCTTTCTGTGACACATTAAAATTTGTCACCAGTGTTAAACTTGCTACACTAACCTAGAAGTGAAGAGCCACTTTCAGACATGGGGTCTTGTTATACTATCAGTGTTTGCTTCATTGTGATTATGTTTAAATTCTTCCACTGCCTGTCTCACTAGCTCAAGGAAAGGTAATGGTGCCTTGTTTACAAAAGCCTTAATATCTAGCTAATTTCTCATTAAAAAAACACACAAGAAGCAATTTAATTTTGTTCATTAAAAATGAGTTCTAGCAATATGTGAAAAGTTTCCCAAAATTTCCTCTCCATTAAAAGAATTAATGGAGCTGAAATGGAAGAAAAAATATTTCTATAAGCTAAGGCATGCACCTAACATTTACATGAAGAAAGATTTCCCTTCATCTTCAAGTAAAGTGCTAATGTAATGTCAATCAAAAGACAATAGATGCCATGATCACGATGGAAAAATTTGGCCTATAATAGGCAATGCATTTTTGCAGTAGAGTTATTGCATAGATGCCTAATGCAGAAGATATTTTACTGTGACCCCGTTTGATAGATACAAAGAGCAGAGTCCTTTAAGGATTAAACTATATCCAGCTGCATCTATAATGCCACCCATAGATAACAGTCTGAACAAGATACTTAGTTGTAAAAGAATCATAAATTATGATTTTGCTTTTGAGAAATTTAAACATTCTGTTCGGTATTTAGGGACATTTTAAAAGAAAGCTTTCTGAAATATGGCAAATCTGCTATATGCCTGAGTAATACAGAAGAATTAAAATTATATGGCATTCAGCTGTGCAATTGGCTAGGATCAAAACCCAGTTGCTCTGTTGACAGATCAGACAAATAGGAACTGGGAGCAGAACCTGACATTGAGAGGCAAAAGAAGGAAAAAGAAGAGTGGATCCTTCCCCTAGTCCTTCTCCTAGCCCTGCAGCAGCTTTCCTCCAACCATTAACCAGTGTCCTCGAGCAGAAACTGCTTCCTTAGCCCCTTTTGGGGATGGTGGTGGGGTTTTGATGGTCTACACAATCAGGGACTGAGGAGCACTCCAGCTCCCTCTGTGACCTGCTTTCTAGAGATCTGAAGTGCTCAGCAACGCCCAGGGCAAGCAAAGCTCCACAGCATGGCCCCTCTGCACCTTTTGTGTTTCCTGAGACTGTTCAAGTTTTCCGACCTTGTAAGGTTTGGGTAGGTTCATACTGGATTTCAACATAAGCAAAATCTGTACGCTATTTTTTCCTCAAGAATGTTGGGCTTCTCACTACAAGAAAGACATTGAGGGGCAGGAGTGCTCCCAAGGAAGGGCAATAAATTTGGTGAAGTGCCTAGATCACTCTGATGAGGAGTGGCTGAGGGAGTTGGGGGTATTTAGCCTGGAGAAAAGGAGACTCAGGAGAAACCTTATTACTCTAAACAAACACCTGAAAAGAAGCTGTAGACAGATGAGGGTCAGTCTCTTTTCCCAAGTAACAAGTGGTAGGATAAGTAAGAGGAAACAACATCAAGTTGTGCCAGAGAAGGTTTAGATTGCATATTAGGAAAAGCTTCACCACTTAAAAGGTCACCAGACATTGGAACAGGTGGTCCAGGGGTATTATGGAGTCACTAGTCCCGGAAGGATTTAAAAGACCTGTAGGTGCAGAGTGATCTGGATAGGCTGGATCAGTGGGCTCAGACCAGTGGTATGAGGTTCAGGAGGACAAGTCCCAGACCCTGCTCTTGGGTCACAACAACCCCATGCAGTTCTATGGGCTGGGGGAAGGTTGGAAAGTGTCCTGGTGGAAAAAGACCTGGGGATTTTGGTCAGCAGCTGAACATGAGCCAGCAGCGCCCAGGTAGACAAGAAGGCCAGTGGCATCCTGGCCTGCATCAGCAATAAGGTGACCAGCAGGATCAGGGAAGGGATTCTTCCCCTGTGCTTGGCACGGGTAAGGCCCCACCTTGAGTGCCACATCCAGTCCTGGAACACACAATCCAGGAAGAGCATTGAGGTGCTGGAACAAGTCCAGAGAAGGGCAACAAGGCTGGTGAAGAGTCTAGAAGTTAAGTCCTATGAGGAGTGGCTGAGGGAGCTGGGGTTGTTTAGCCTGGAGAAAAGGAGGCTCAGGGGAAGCCTTTTCACTCTCTACAAGTGCCTGAAAGGAAGGTGTAGCAGGGGGTGGGTGGGGTGGCGTGGGGTGGGGTGAATATCTTCTTAGAAGCTGGTAAGGTCAGGACATAATTTCAAGCTGTGCCAGGGGAGGTTTTGGTTGGACATTAGAAGGAATTTCTTCACAGACAGGGTGATTAGATATTGGAATGGGCTACCCAAGGAGATGATGGAGTCACTGTCCTTGGAGGTGTTTAAGAAAAGACCGGACATCACACTTAGTCCTGTGATGTAGTTGACATGGTAATGTTTGGCAAAACGTTGTACTTGATAATCTCAGATGTCTTTTTCAACCTAACTGATTCTGTGACTCTGTATGGTGATTAGGAATATTGATTTGTGGTGACTTGGCAGTGCTGGATTAACAGTTGAACTCAATGGTCTTAAAGGTCTTTTCGCAACTTAAACTATTCCATGATTCTATGTTTCTCAATCCACTAGACTCATCTAAAGGATATTTTATGATTTGTCTTTGAATACTGGTAGAAAATGTCCATATATTACAACAGATTCAAATGAAAGTATTCCATAACCACTATACTGCATTTGCAAGAAACAGCACTCAAAATATTTTAGTATTCAAGACAGTGTAGAAATAGATGTTTTCTAGGATGATTTTGTAATTGACTTCCAGAAATTCCTAATAACATCTCAAGAGGAGTAAATTTAGTAATAAATATAAACAGAGAAATCTTTCCACAGGAGTCAAGATGTGGGTTTGCCAAGAAATTTATGCTAACATTAACCAAGTAACTGTTGTCTGTTAGGATCTCCTACTTCACCTACGGAAGGCAGTCACAGTCTATGGTCCATTTCAGAAAAATACTCCTCATCAATCCAGATGAACTGAAAAAAATACCTAAATCAACAAATAATTTGTAGACAAATTATAAGCCATTGAGTAACTTACAGTGAAATTATAAACAGTTATATAAGCGTGCAAAATACATTCCCCTTTATAAATGGGGATAAATGGGGATAATAAAAAATATTCCTAATATTTTTGTTCCTGTCTCTTGCTCGCTTTAGAACAGACTTCTAAAGAGATCCTAAACATATTAGGATAGCAGGATGATTTGTACACTTTTATATACTTTTGTATTTACTGTAGGACTAATGCTGTGAAGTATCACAGTGAGGCAAAGAGCAGATGTGACATATGAAAGCATGTTAAACTTTTGGAAAGAGTTTTGTCAAAAACCTTACCTCTTGGGTACTGTGATTATACCTCTATTAGGATTGAATCTTTATGACTTTATGAACAAGGAACTGGCCTTCTTTTTTAGGGAAGGTGATTTTACAGGCTCCACATGCAGAAGCTCATGCTGTACCATTCAACAGATCATCTCTATGGCAGAAAAGAGAGACTAGCTCTTTTCTGTAGCAACAAATACAACCATATGTATTGGATGATGTGTGGGCAATATAAAATTTATCCTTTGGAATGACCCAAAAACATCTGGATATCTGCATTAATCAAAGCATGCAGAAAGGTATTTCTCTCCAGCTGTGCAACACAGATCAGCTTCAAAGAACTCTATGACTTCCCTGCATCCTGCTTCCCCACCCTTTGGTCTCCTGTACTTCTAATTTCATTGTGCTTTAAATAGCAACAGAACAACTGAGTCCTGCAGGTACTGATGAGATCAGGCAGCCTTTCTGCAGCAACAACTCACACAGCCCTGCTCTGCAGGTTCCTTTACTACAGACTCCCATGTACCTAACACATCTCCTGGTTCTGAGACTTGCTCATTCAGACTTAGCCAAAATCCCATCTTTGTTGCTGCCAGTAGAGGGATCTGTGCAGTTAGCTCCTGCTCTTCTCCCTTGTCTCAAACTGGGAGGAAGGCCAGAGCAATCTTACCTGAGTACTGGTTTAAAATTTTCCTTTTTTTTTGTTTGTTTTATTCCTTCTTGATAATACAACATGCATTATTTATAATTTTGTTTCCTGTTAAGTTAGCTTTAAAACATTAGAGCTAAATGATACCTGTTCATCAATTATTTATTCTTGATTCATGCCTGTGGCACCTGGAGGTCCCATCCAAACAGAAACCAGGATTACTTATACGCTGAGGTGAAACAGAACTGCACATTCTTGCTACATCTTTGGTCCCATCATTATCAAATTATGTCTTAGTTACTTAAGCAAGAACTTAAAAAAATAATTATATATTTCTATACATGAGCAAATAGTATGAAAATTACTTTTTCTAATGTACGTCCTGGAGGAAAAAAACAGAAGGTAGCTCTTCATATATGATGGGAAAGGATGTGTCATTTGTACATAGTGGCTGTGAAAAGTAGATCTTGGTATTTTTATACTTACTATATCACAAGATGTGCAGTTCAAGTCAGGGGCTTTCAAAATTTAAAAAAACAATATTTAAATATGCATTTTTTACTTACGATTTAAAGGGGGGGTTATAGTTTTTGGGGTTTTTTTCTAGTTGGTTATCAAATTAAACAAAGGAGAGGATTACAATTTGAAAAAATATAAAAAAAAATTTGAAATTTTCAGGGAACACTTCAGCTATCACTGCTGCAGTGGGAGCGTTGTTTGAGGGAGCTGGTAAGAGCAGAAAAACTTCAACATTTCCTTGTTTGAAACTTCTTGTAGGTCAGTTGTGACTGAAAATAATTACATTGGATTGCTGCCTCAGTCCAGTTCTTAGTGGACAAGTGTCCATGTCACAAAACCCACCATTGCAATTGGCAATAGTTGGCAGGCTCAGCAGAGAAGTCAAGGATTGAATGGGCATGGAAATTAAACTATTCTCCTGCCCCTAATTGTGGTCCTTTCAAGTCATAGCTGAGGAACATTGTTTGGGAAAAGTTGCACAGCCGTTGGCAATGCTGAACATGCCCTGTGGATAAACATCGAATTTTTGCCTCCAAGGTCTTAATCTGGCACGTTTTTAGCCTTAAAAGTCACACTGGGGTGGGGGAGCTGGGGGGAAGAGATTTCTTTTTTTCCCTGTTATAGAAATAATATTTTCTTTAAAAAAATAAACCTCACAGTTGAAACAAAGAATAGAGTCCTTCCAAAATGCTACCCTGTATTCATATATATTAATTAAAACAACAGAGGTATGGTGGGGTTTACTTTTTTAAGTAATCCAGTTCTACTATTTTTGTTCAGTATGTGTTTTGGTATAAAAGTGATCATGTTGCTTAAGTGGATTACTGTGGCTAGCGCAGGTCTTTCCCATGAGAATTCTTTTTGTGTTTTATAAATAAAGCTAAAGTTTGGATGTTATTAAAAACAGTGTCCCAAGATCTGGATGGTGCAGGCCTGGCCAATCAGGCCTAGGGGGAGGTTTCTGACTGACCAATCTGGGTGACTTTTGAAAATTCTATATATATGATGAAATCAAAACAATAAAGGTCTTTCCTTCTTGCCACTGAGAACTGAGTTCTTTACTCTGCTAGCTGCTCAACAGCGACAGATTACCTAAGTAACCTTCTTCAGCTACAGCCCTGGTGGCCTAATCGACATGCTAGGACCACTTTTGCTCAAGGACATGCCTGTAACCCTGGCATAATATGGGAATCAGACAGTCATTGGTTTCTCATGGATTTCAATGGGAACTTCTGCTTAACGCCTGATAATAAAAATTTTTTTAGTCTAATTTTAATTGGAACCCAAAACCTGTGAGCACTATCAGCTTTAGTTTTCCCTTCCATAGAAACAGTAATATTTGTCTACTGTATTTCAAAATGGGTTTATGGGTAAAAAAATATGTCAACTTCCTGCACACTCAACAATGGAATTAGTTCCTACTCTTTTGAGGGGAGGACTGATGACTTTTGATTTTCTTTTCAGTGAAGAGAAAGAGGCAAATAATATGGCTGTTGTTAATACTGGCCTATTTTAGTGGATTTCAGCTTAGGTGACTAGCCTTCCAGAATGATTTTTAGGTTGAACTTCAATGGGAGACACATCTCTAAAGAAATTAGGTAAAACTCCATTTTACTAGGTACCTCAGCTTTCTGTATGATTAATCTTTTAGTGATGGTTAGTATCAGACTATTCAGGTAACAGTGGTCTAGATAATGAGGCAAATATTCCATGGTTGTTTTGGCTTGGTTTGCAATTTTTTTAATGCTGTTTAAAAGCCAATAAGCACACAGGTTATTGCTGTACCCTTGGCAATAATAAGCATACACTCACTGCTCTGCTCTGCTCTGGGAGTATTTTTCTTTTTTTGAGTGATTGTATATTGGGGTTGTGAGACCATATTGTTCTAATTTTTTGTTCATATATAACAGAATAATTAAATTTCTAATCAGCTTCTTTTCATGAGACAATAATACATAAGAAGTTTGAGAGTGACTTTTTAGTGGAACCAGCTTCTTCTTGAAAACCAGTTTCTCAGTACTTGTGACATAGAAGCCCGAAGCAAAAGCTAAATGGAAATAAAATGTTAAAGGTCATTTTTGGTTTTGAAAATGTGTGATTTCTTGCCTCTTGTTAGATACCAGTTGTAGAATCTGGTATATAACTGCTGAGTTTCATGCATGGTCTGAAAATTTTTTAAGATAAACCATCAGACAGAAGGTTATTCCAAAGGTTTTCTGGGTAAGTCTACGTGTCGTTATAAACGTAAGTGGCGTACCTCCATGGAACTTTGGTTAATTCAGCTTCCAGCACTCCTGACTGAAGGTTCTCTTTTACCATTAAGACAGAGTCCATGCAAAAAAATTGTAAAGACTTTCCATAATCAACTGGAATTCAATGCTAAATCCCCCAAGAGACCCTGTTCTTCCTCAAGATTTCCAACATGCTGCAGCAACTGTCCTCCTGCAGCACAGCCAAGGGCCCAAAGGCACACAGTAGCTACCTTTTCCCAGAACACCTGTGAATGAGCCACAGATCCTCCAACCAAACCAACCAGACCAATGTTTTCATCACTCAATACTGACAAGGTATATTCAGTTAATTGGTGTTAAACCACATAGTGGTAGTTTAGTGTAGCTGACTATTATTATATTCTGATACCTGAATTTACTTTTATTCTTTCCTTTGTTTTTCCTTTTGACTCATCATACGACCACAGAAGATTTAAGAATTGTGCTCTGATGCACAGGGTTTGATGCTTGCTGACAATGTGCACTGGGTCATTTGGGTGGGGCAAAGGTTGCCTCTTCTATATTGTATCTCAAGAAATATTTTTGAGATTTTTAATCCATATAAAGAAAAAGAACATTAGATTCATGTTCATGTTTTAGAGCTTAATAAAGAGTTGAGGAAGATGAGGAAGAACTCTGATCTGAAAAACAAAGGCACAAATCTTCAGCCCTTTTTCAACTGTAGCACAGATATTTTCTTGACCTTTGCTGATGTAGGTGGCTTTAATTTTCAGGTAATTTTCAGGTCTTTGCTCGGTTGTCATCATTGCTCAAAGTTTATATTGGCTGGCAATAAGTTTAAAAATTGTTTAATTTTTCATATTCTAGAGGCAGTACTAATTGGAAAGGTGAAAAGTTTGAAAGTTCTGTAACAGGAAGAGTTATCTCAAAAGGTTGATAACGAAGAGAAATTTCTTACACAATTTTCTCTGTATGATAATGATTGAATATGGTGCTAAGCTGAAAGTACAAGCTGTTCTTTGTGGATCCAAATATGCATCACAAGATACTGTTCTCAAACTTGGTCCTAATCAGCACCTTTCATAAATGGCCCTGCCATGCACTTCTCAACTGCTCTTTTTCATGATTTCTCGTCTTGGTCTCCACTTGACTATATCTGATATTTTTGTTCAGTAATGTGATAAACATTTTATTATACTCCAAGCTCTATGCTTTACTGTCCTCTTGTACTCCATCTGACAAGGCCAGGAGATTAACTAACAGACCCCTGCTTGTTTGTCACTTTTCTTCTGTCTGATGATACTTTGAGAATCTTCTCTGCATGCAATCAGATTTCTGAAATACTCATTAATGCAGAACTCTGCCTCCATCCAAAGAGATATTTCAGTGAAACTCTTTGGTGAGATCAGATATAGTGCTTGCTAAGGTTTTAGGATAGACATTAATATTTCTTTTCTGATTCTAATTTTGTAGAGTCATGTATTTATTTGGAATACCAAAAAAAGAAATTGTGTATTCCTTTAATATGATCTTTTTACAAGAAGCAGTTGAATTTTTATTCATAATACTCCACCTACACATTTTGGATGCCACCTATTTGTGATTTTTTTTCCTCCCAAATATAGTGGGAAGTGCTCCATCTCACTGATTTTTATGTGCTCCGTATCTCAGAAAATTGGTGATTCTCTATAGCACCAGGAAGTTATTGCTGGCAAATGATGGTAATTTAATTTGTAACCCATAAACATATATATTGCACAGTGTAAGTGCCTTGTCTCTTATGTCTCTTTAAACATTTGCTGCTCCAAGCAACAAACATATTAATAGTGTTGTTGCTTCATTTATATTTCTATTTCTGTTATCTGTTAATAATAATGTCTATTCAGATAGACTTATTCTCATTCATTATTTCAATAATATAAATTATTTCAATAATATAAATTTCAATAATATCAAGTGGTCATAAACTATTATAAAAATGGATGAAAATAAAGGTTGCTTGTGGTTTCCATGGTTCACTCTAAGAATAACAAGAAAACTTGATGATGGTTGATGGGATTTGCTGAGGAAGTTAGAAATTGAAGTGTCAGTCAACTGTGAGATGTTAATATAAATTAGACACCTAAATTCCTTGAATATTTCTAGTTCAGTCTGGAAAGTTTAGTGGTAACATTTAAAATCAATTCACTAAGAAAATGTAAATATTACATTCTAAAAAGTTTTTCTCTTCCTAAAACAAACCTATATTCACTGATATGATTTGCATTTATTCACTCTTCTATTTTTTACAGTCTATCTATAAAAATGTAATAAATCTTTGATTAAAAAATCGATATTCAAAATATGCAGATGGATAATTCTACCAGCTTCTTATGGATATTGAGCAGCATAATAGACAAGATGTTTGCAGCCTCCAAAATGAAAATGGAGTATATCCCCAACGTAACACCAGATTGCACAAAGGAAATATAAACCCCAAAGTATCCAATGAATCTGAAAAAAGCCAATTTTGTTTATAGTCCTATCATTCAAAGGTTAAAACATTGAAATTATATACAGCAGACAAGTTCTTTGCAAAGTGGAGGATGTTTTCCACTCTGATCATTCTCATTTCCTTGCTTAACATCCTAAAGATTTTTGCTTTATAATACAGTTTCATATCTGATTTCTTCAGACTTGGCAACTTCTGTCAAAAATCAGAAAACCCACTGACTTTGTCAACAAGATATTTTGAAGATACTTGCATAATTAGAAGACAGTCGCAACAAAATTAGACCAGTGAAGAACAGTGGTAGGGAACTTGTATATGTTTAAGATTCCTGAATCTTGGTCCTGTGGATTGACCATGTCATACCGAGACCATGTCATCCATCATATAGTCTTCTGTATTAGTTTCAAGTATCTCAGATGTCATGCATGCTATTGTGAGGTTAGTCAACTGCCTATTGTTGTGAACATCAACTTTTCAGCATCATTTAGTCTGCAGCTTCCTTGATGGAGTTTCTGCAGACTATGATGATTTGCAGCTTCACTGTGATGTTTATGGGCTCAATAAAGAAAAGGTTCTAAAAAGATTATGGGCACTGAAAAAGGAAATACAACCTTTTCTCCAGGAGCACAGAGCAGAACAGTCTAAACATTTTTGGAATTTCTTTCCTGCCACAAACAGATGATGATTCCCCATAGACATTCTTACTTATTTTATACCCTCAACAAAAGCCTTTAGGGCTTGAATAAAAATTTCAGATATATAACAACCCATCTTCTCTTTACACAAGAAGTTTGATACTTTATGGCAAGATCTTGGAAGACAGGCAATGTCTTATTCTCAAACTTTAAAGCACAGCAAGACACAGAAGTAGCTGATATTTAGGCCTAGCTTTCACTGGAGATATCAGTGAGATAATTCAGATTTCAGATGTTCCTTTACTCTGTACAAGCTCTGTACATCAAGCTCTGTGTGATGCTTGTCTGGTGTTAGCTGCAACTGGGCAGACAAGTCAGGGGAGGACTTAAAAACTTATCCTGCTACAGATGCAGTTGCTTTCAGGTGAATTGGAATTTAAATTACAGTTGCTTGTAGCAGTCTGACCATGTAAGCTTCCTGCACCTTACTTTCAAGTCTTTATATATTTTACTGAAAAATAACCCAACTTTATATGGCTTCTTTTGAAATATAATTAGTCAAAGCAGTTATGAGAAACTGCAATAGCTAGATTTACCTCCTGCACATCCACAGTTGTGTTAGTCTGTTCCTTTGCACTGCATTTATAATATGCAGTGACATGGAAAAAGGAAATCTCGGTTTCAACCTTCCATTCCACAATGACTGGGAGAAGGGAAAAATGCCTTTAATTTGTGAACTGAGTTGTTCTATATTTTTGAGATAAGTGAAAATCAAATGTGTTTCTGCAGAACCTGTTTTCTCTATATGGTCATATTTAAATGGGTAGGGTTATTAATAAGCTTTTTGGCAAAGTTACATTGAGTTTCCTAAGCTGTGATGTGATTTGAATTGCCAACACATTCCTGAAGGGGGTATGGTCATTTTCGCAAAAGGTCATGGGTATATTAGAGGTTTTAAGTGCAAGGCTCTCGGTGATCTCTATATTCTTGAATCGGATGTAGCAGAGGCAGCTTGAGGAAAGGTGATAGGAGCAAGATGTCCCTCTCCCCAAAAACTCCTATCTGCTGTGTCTGCCAGCACAGTATAAATATACACAGTTGGAGAAAGATCTTGGGAATCTCTGTGAACAGAAGTGTTTTAAATCAACCCCTGCAGTCTGAAGGGCTGTTGTGCTTTCCATTCTCACTTAGATCCAAAGATAAGGGCCCAAGACATTCCTGTATATGAAATCCTTCAGGTTCCAGAGGCTGCTCTCTCAAACCATGAGTAAAAAACCAGGCACACCTACAAAATTTCTGACAGAGCTCTAGAAGCAGCAGCTGCCTGGGACTGTTACCTCTGTTATAAACTAGTTCTTGGCAGTTACTTTAAGACTCATTATTTTCTTTCGCAGTTGCAAAGTGGGAAGAGTTTTATATACCAGAATTAGCAGAAACAGATGTTATCGGTGTACCGCTTTTGACCAAAGGTTTTTAATCTATTTAACCAAAACTATATTAAAACTATACTGACTATACTGATACTACTCACTTTTTTTTCTCAGACTCCATATTTTGGCAAGTTCTTCCAATCTTTCTTTAAAAATCATGCTTTTGATTTTTTACTTCTTTGATACTCGATGTTGGTTCATTATCATATTGCTTCTAGTTCCATGTTCTCACCCAGTTAGATGAACTCCATGCTCAAATGTGAGTTAAACTTATGAAACCATTAAGGTATTTTCTAAAAACCTTCTTTACAGTATTGTCATAAATCTGCAGCCTCAATTCCTTTTTTTTTTGTTGCATTTTTATCATTATTTTTAAAAAAGTCTTTACATGTATTTCCAGATCAGGAGACTGCATTGTTTCTGTGGTGTTGATGTACATGTCACTTATCAAAGAAGATGTCCTTTAGCAAAATGCTGCATCAAGGCTTTGTATCGTGGCACAGTGATGCAATGCCATATGAGCCAGGAAAATGTCAGGCTTGTCATGCTGCTTCTGGTTTATGCAGTTCTAATGTTTGTTTAAACTGTAAGGTTTAATCTAGTGTCAGCGACTGCAGAAGGATGCACTTAATTGGCATCCTAGAAAGACGACGTGCACATTTTAAGTAGGATGATTGCTGGGGAGCACATTCCCAGCAGTACATATCAATTACTCTGGATAAGAGGCACACCTAGTTGGTTGAACTGATGTGTCTGTTGCTGTCTGTGGCATTGCTTCTCCAGGGCTGTTCACAGGCTGGTTTGCACATGCCTGCTGGTGAGAGAAAAGGTAGCAACAGGGGAACTCCAGGGACGTGGGCTGCCAGACATGCTCTTCAAGAGCATTTCTACTTGCCAATGAGCATTTGGTGGCAGATTTCCGTGGGAGGAGTTCCTATGGAAACAAAACAGATATTTGGTCTCTCCAGCTTGCTCATTCAGTTTGCATTAAGTTCAAGTGGTTTAAACTTAAACTCTTAATAATGCCAGCCCCTAGCTCTAAATCTACTCATAGTAGATTATGGGCATGAAACAATATTCTTGTAAATTTGTATTATCTTTGTTATTTCGCAAGGTACAACTACTTGTTTTCTTGGTGCTTCATTCTAAGAACTAATTCAGTTCTACTTATTAGCTTTTTGCTTTTAAACATTCTGATAATTAACTTTATGGAAAAAAAATATGTATTCAGGATTGTAGCTACCTATTAATTTCAGCAATGACTGGATAGAAAAATTAACTTTTCTGCCATCACATAATAAGTATTAAATAAGACTCTGCTTTCTTGAGATATTCAGAATGCCAAATAAAAAAAAATTAACAAACACTTTTCAATTAAATATAGCAAGGGTCAGAAGCAAGATCTTTTGTTTATTTGTTTATTGAGGAAGTGAAGAAAGAGATTAGAATATCTGGTAAGTTACAACAATTAGGAAAGGTAGAGATAATAATTATTTGTCGTATATTGTATATGTATGGTATTTAATTACATAGTTTTGATATGTCATTTATTAATATTAATAAAGTAATTATTTGAAGTAATATGTGCCCCATTGTGATAACCCAATCCTTTGCTCCACAGATGTTTCTTGTAAGTGTCTGCAGGTCAGTCCACATCACACGATATTAATACGATACACAGGAAGTGCTTTTCAAAGCAAGGATAAAAAGTGTTGGAAAAATAATTGTTGCTTACTTTTTCCTTCCATTTACTTAAGCTTAACAGATTGAAGGAGTGTATCAGGTTTGTTTTGAGATTTTTTTTTTCCCCAGGAAGATTGGATGTGAATCTAGCATGCAGATGGCATGTAATTGCATTTCCTGCATTGTTACTATATGGGTTTCATTACTTTTTCACAGCAATGTACTGAGATTTAATCACCCAAGGCTAACATTTGCGGGTGAGATGTGTGTATCTAGCAGTCTTGCTCGACAGTCAGGGAGCTTACCCCTTGCCTCATGCACTTCTTCCATTATTGCTGTACCATATGTTCTTTACAAATCCAAAGAGAAGAATCATAAGCACTAAATTTACCTGGAACTAAGCTGAAGCATTCCAGACAGTTACAAACAATCACAGTAATACTTCTCTTGCTGTCTCACCTCAGGTGATTTCTTTTACCTCTCTGCTTTGCCCAAGACAAGCAGTTACCAAACGGAACTTCAAGAGTGCAAATTAGGGTTATCCCTTTATTGAGAACGCACTTGCTCAATCTGACTGCTTGTGAAACGAGCTATGAAATTTGCTTCATCTCCCCTGATGTTTACACAGGCGAGAAAGATTTTCCCACACTTGTGTGTATCTATGATTTAACTACAAATGACATTGTACTTCTCTAACATTAACCCCTTAATCTAGTACATTTCTGCAAATAACCACCTGTAGTCAATTCTTTATTCATAAGCCTTATCTGTTGTTACAGTATATAATCTGTGAGAATGCCCTAATTTTTATCATTCTCTAAGCCTGTCATCATGGCTGAGACAAGGCTTATCCCTCTGAGCAGATGAGATTAGTCGATCATGTTGAAATCAGAAGAGGGATTATAATGCTTGTAATACACTGAGTCAAATTAAATGCATTTTGTTTGTACATCAGAAGATCTTGTTGCTAAGGCTTTGGTGTCTTCTGCTGGCTGTATAAATTGCCAATAAAACATATGAAGGATGGGTGTGGGAATGAAAAGTTAAGCAAGAAGCAGAAACAAATTAAAAATATGTGGTTTATTCAGCCTGGTAAAGTAAAGGCTTAACTTTTCTGATGTCACCACCAACAGGGTTTTCACCACAGACACACGGCAATCTAACTTGTGAGTTATTAACTTCAATTTACCTTTGACCAACTCAAAGGACATCTTTACTTCTGAACAACTTCTTTCCTCTTTATATTTATTCTTTAGTTAATTTTTAGGCCAGTAACCTGTGCCCTGACAGTTTTGTCACTATGCTGCATGAACACATGGTATTTTTGAGCTGTGATGAATAAGGAAGGAGATACATATACATCAGAATATACATACCATATATATATATCTGAAATAAAGTCATATAATTATGAATCAGCAAGTCTAGTAATTCCTTCTGCTACCGCACCTTGTAGGGGGTAGCTTCTGTCATACCAGAGTGATAAAACAACTACAGCTATTCTTGGAGAATAGAATTTATATATAGAAATTCAGAAGAATCCGTTTCCCAGTAATAGCCACTGTTTTTTATTTTGATTCCTCTGGATGAATATTCAAAAGCTGAGATAATTATCTCAGCCTTCTCAGGATTGTCTGAAACACACAATTCAAAAAACTGAGATGAAAATATCAAGCGAACAAGATTACTTTCAAGCACTTCAATCACTTCTCATTCCAAGTCCCATTCACAAATTTGAAAGTGAAAAATATTACCAAAAACCATGATGAAAACTGAATATATGAATTAGATGTGAAGTATGCATGTGGTAGGAGCATGTCTTCCCTTTTTAGCCTTGTGGTATGAGAATGGTCTATTATTTGGCTTCTAGGTAGAGACAAGGACTAATTCAGTGGAAATATACTCAATTCAGAAAGCATAATTGCATCAAATGTCACAAGGAAATTTTAGTTATGCTTGTAATAACTAATGGCAGTAAAACTAAGATTTTGACACCAATGGTAGGAAGCTACGCCTAAGTTAAAGGAGTTGAGGTTTCTCCCAAGTTTAGAAATCCTTCTGTTTAGGTAGGTTCTGGTGGAATGCAATCCCCTGCATGTCTGCTGTAAACAAAGGCTCTTAATTATCTGAATCTCTTGGAGCCTATAATACAATCCTTGTGGAGCTGTATTAAATATGTGAGATCTATGAGATTTCTACATAAAGTAGCTTATAGACAGCTTGGACTACACAGGTTTGCTTTCATCTCCAAGCTATTTTCCATATGCAAGTTAGGCTGAGCTCTTGCTATTCCACCAGCATAACACTCTAGTTGGAGACCACATGAATCCTTTCACAGTGCTTGCATTTTTTAATATTGATTTTTGATCAAAATCAGTAATAATACTTGAGCCTGTTCATAGATTTTCCTTCCAGAAACTGCCCTCTAAGGCCTTTGAAAAAGGAATGTGCCTTGTATGTCCCAAGCAGAAGCAGAGAACCTTCTGAGTGTGTCTTGGAAATAGTTAGCCTAAATAAAAACATGGACTTTAATATTAGGCTGTCTTTCATTTTATAGAAGTTTTGGCTTTATATCATTCTATTTAGAATCTCTGAGCAACACTATTGCACTATATCATACCACTTCAGGATTATTCCTCTAACAAGACCTGGTTTTGCTAGAGTCTGTGAGAAGTATTATCCAATACCTTAGTATTAAGTTGTCATGAAAAATTGTGGTTTTGTTAAAATTTCTGAGAGATAGGAGAGAAGGATGATAATGCAGCAAAATTGTCAATGGAATGTATGTTTTCCAAATTCTCTAGTAATAAAATTATACAGGTGTTTCTTTAGATATTTTTCAAGACACTGCAAATATGTATCCTTCAATAAGCCCTGGCCCTGAAAGAATAAAGTAAACATTTAACTTCATACATAGTGAATAAACTTGTAGACTTCACAAGTTTCCTTTGTTTCAGCCTTAGAGGTTAGCCAGCTACTGCAGCTTAATTTATTTTTTCAGCAGGAAGCAGAACTGTTGATGCTTCAGGTATCTGTTTTGCTGCAGCGGTGCCCCTTTGTTTAGAGCAGGCACAACAGGAATCACACAGAAGGAGTAAATTCATAGTACTGAGACTAACCTCTGCTATCACTCCTCTTCTTCAGTTCTACCCTTTCTTTGCTCAGATCTGCACAGCTTTTTTGCTGTTTCCTTTGTCTTGTTCACTGCTGCTACTCTGTTCATACTTCTTAGTGAACTTCAGCTGCTTTAACCTTCTGGCTTTTGGCATACTTGTTTCACCTCTCCTTTTTCCCCACAGCCTCCCCTTCACAGTCATCACTAGGCCTTAAATTTTAGGGCTTAAAAAACCAAAATGAAATACACACTTTTAACTTAACATATAAAGTAACATTTTGCTTTATATTAAAATAGCTTCTTGCATGAAGTGAAGACAAAGACAGAAAGATGGGATTCAAGGTTTTGATAACTGAAAATGGTAAGACTGATAAACTCTTGTTGGCTGGAAAAATATGATGTGTATTTCCTTACCCACCAAATATATGCACCTCCTGCCCTACAAATTGTTTTTCATTGCTGTCTGTATGTGTGTGCTGTGCTCTTTCAAAAACCGTATAAAAGATTTCCATCATTAATCTGCAGAGGGTTTACCAGCTTTGGCTGTTTCTTCCTTCTTTTGGAAGTTTATGCAATAAAAGGTTTGCTATAAATTGCACAATAGAGGTCAATATTAAAAGATAGGTGAAAATAAATTTATATTAATCCAGGCATTTATATGAACGCACAGTGACCACTTTGGTTTCATTAGTTCAAATACAGAAATGCCAAGGGTATAAATCTTTACATTTCAACACAAACATGGTTCATTACTAGAGGTCAAGACGATTATTTCCGCCATAATGTTTAAGTATGCAGTTAAGAACAGCTAAGTTTGTCAGCGAAAAAATGTATTTTAGTCATATAAAAGAAAGCAGACACTGGACTATACCTGTACACATGCGCATGTGTGTATATTTTTTTTTCAAGTGCTAATTTCTATCATTTGATAATTTTGAGATCCTTCCCAACTCACTTCCCCAGTACATAATTCAAACACACCTGTCAAATATTTGGAAGAATCATGAAACTGTATTGCAAAATGCCAGAATCTGGCGAGAACAAAGATTACTTAATAGTTTTGTTAATGACATGAAGAGGAAGACACCATGCTAAAAGTAAAGTACCAGGAGAGCCTGGCTGGAACATCACAGATTGATAAAATGCACCGAGACAGTGAGGATGTGACATTTCCACTGGACGTTTTCTGTAGCACCTGGCTGTGAATTTACTGTGTTTGTTAGTCTTGGGGAGGGAGTGATGTACAAGTGTCTGGTGGAATGACAATTGGTTAAAGCAGATAAAATCAAATGACAATACAAAACAAATATTTCTGTCAGTAAAGTGCCTTTAGCAAAGCTGCTGACTGTAGCTACCCAAACATGGCTGCTAAAAGGATGTCTGCAAAGGCTTTATGTAGCTCCAAAGAGTAAAAACACTCATTCTCCTCTTCCTCAGCAGTCTCTCCATAAACAGTCTTATAACTTTTTTAGGGAGGGAGTTACCAATAAAAAAAAAATAAAGCTGAATTTAACATCTTAAAAAAAATTTAAAAAGTGCTTCTTCTGAAAGAAAGGTAATGAAAATTAAAATAAACCAGTTTACAAACTGCTCTTGGTCCAACATCATTCACTTCAACAGCCACAGCTATGCTGAAGTATCCATCACTGTAATTTCTTTTAGCATGCATCCCTTTCAGTCCTGCTGTCAAGCCTCCAGTTCACTGATGACATTTTCCCTTTGCAGTGGTGGGCATTTTGAATATGCAGAAACAGCAGTAATAAAGTGTAGTATGGATTTCGAGGAGATTAGTCCAAAGCAACCATCAATAATTTCTCATCTGACAGAGGTGACAATTGAGGTAAGCTGTATAACTTGAAGATTTCAGTTTGGTTAAAATCACCCTATTAGCTGCTTAATAGTGTTATTAGTCAAATAAATTAGGCTAGGATCTTCCAAATAACCTTGGCACTGTGTATATTAAGTATGCTCAGTCTTGTACTACATCCACTCTAACAGAGCATTACCAGGAGAGAAACTTGTCATATTGCATACTATTCTGAATGTACTTGCTTTTGAGCAACAAAACATTACAGATTTCAAATAACAGAGCATAAATCTGTTTTCAGATAAACAAATGACAACAAATCTGGTGGTAATTAATGGAACAAATGTTAGGGAATAACAGTGACTTTTTTGATGTTTTCACTTAGAACTATAATGACACAGCCTCCTCTTAGCTTGCAATCTTGCCAAACTGCTCAATTCCTGCTCTCCATAACAATATGTTTCTAAATGCACAAAGCACTATATCAGTGTTTTTCAAGTTGAGGAACAGATTTTACACATGGTCACCAAACACTTGAAACTGTAATCATAAACATGACCCTAGAGGAAGGCAGATGGTCCTAAGCAGTTATTATATCCCTCCTGAAATCAGTGACAAAAATATATTTTTGTATGATCTGCTACCACCACGTGATTAGTATTTCACAAGTAATGTGTTAAGCATCGTTCGGTATCTGACCTGGTATCTTAATACTCTGGGAGAATCCAACACTAAAAATGCCTACACATTAAATTTAGGTTTGTTTTTGTTTATTTTAAAGCATCATTTGGCATGTATCCTGTTCCCTTAAAAAAGACACTTGACCTTAACAATAACTCGTGGAAGTGGTGGGAAACACAGGAAAATGAATGGTGATAGAAATGAATGCTTATATCTGATATTTAAAAGGCTCTGTATGCTAACTATACAAAGAATAAATGTGTGCTTCCTTTTTAAGTATAAAAAAGGATTTCTTTACAGATGAAAGAAGGAAAATTATATTTTACATCTTTGTTTCATATCATGTAGCCCAGTACAAAAACACATACAATAGAGATTGCAAGGCTTCATGTGTATATTTGCATAACCCAGTTACAATGGCAGTATTTTTCTTCCAGCCTTTACTTAACGATGGCTACACAAGCACTTTGAATTTAAAAGTCTCTACTGTATGTAAAGTGAGGTACATGCTTTTACCGCTTGTCAAAACAATCTTGAAATCCCATTTTCCTTTAATAAAGTATAGTTTTGTCCTCCAGAGGTATGCTTGAATAAGATGTCATAGCCTGTTTTTGTTCAGCATTGCACCCTGCTGATGTTCTTAGGCAGCAAGAAAATTACCTTATTGAAACATATTGCTGGTAGTGACTATAGTGCCAAATTTTGCATTGGTATTATACACATGACATATTCAGAGACCTTTGAGTAAGACTATGAATATCAAGTGATTGAAAAGATTATACAGGTTTTTTTCTTTGGATATAAAAGGTTGTGGTTCTGGATGAGTGTCTTTCAGATCAATATAATTATGTCATAAAAAGATGTAACAAAATAGTTACTTTGACAGCATTTGCACTTGCCTGATTTCATACTGATTTATTCTGAGCAGAATTATTTTCCTTGCCTCAGTTGCACAGTTGTTATTTTAGAGGACTTTTTCAAAATTTAGAGGACTGTTTTCAAAATAGTTGCATAATTGCAGGCCCTCTGCTAAGTGTGAGCATTCAGATAGGTAATAGACTATCTATAATATTTGTTTTTCTATAAAAAGGATACATAGACTTAAATTACTATGATGGAGGTACATAGCCAAATATTCACACACACACACAATTTATATATATGTGCACCCAAATTCATATGTGCCTGTATGCACAATGGAATGAATGTATTCTTTATGAATCACATATAAACATTTTAAGAGTGCATATGTTAGTACTAAAATGAGGTGGTATAGAGGTCTAGTTCACTTTGGGTAAAAATCCCTGAATTTCTGGCTGTAGCAGGTGTTTGGAAGCTGCAAGCAGTGTGATAATATTAAAAATTCATGATATGTGGGTTAAAAGTGTTATTTGAATGTTGTATTTTTCCCTTAGACAAATTTAGTTATGCATGCGCTAGTTTTGCGACCCTACAGACTGATAACTCATTGCCAAAAATCATCAGAGGCAACAATTTGGCTGGCCTGCTTGGCAAAACACTGCCATTCTAGGAAGCAAAGTTATGATAGTAACTCCTGCTGGTCACTGGAGTGGTATCAGAGAGAGAAAGCTATGATTTGAGAAAGGGGAATTAGAAATTTTAGGGGAATTTAGAAAAAGTTGAAAATAAAATTGATAGAGCTGCAGCTATTTGCAGATGAAGGATAAGGTGCTGCCCAGGGTGGTTCCATTAACATTTCACATGCTAGAGAATCAAGTAAAGCTATCAAGAATGCCTGTTTTTTCCACTAGCTTAATTTCTTTTTAAAGAGTCAATCTCTTGACAAGCAATCCCTCCTAACACCACAATGAAATTATTCCACAAAACACTCATCTAACCTCAGACTGTATTTATTAAGAGATGGGTGGCTGCCCATAATCCCACTTTGGGCTGCTCCAAAATTTATGAAAGGGGTTTGAAACAGAATCCAAAATTTACCAAAGGGCTCATCGTGGCTTTGGATCCCCTGGGTTAAGCACCTGCTAGAACGTGTCTGATATCTAAACCCAAACTGTCATCTCAGATCCGTGATCTGGATCAGTCTCTGACAACTACTGAAGATACTCTGGGTCACTGTTCCCTAACAGCCTTCCAACAGGAGCAGGGCATGCAATACACCCAGGGCATACGAGTATAAAACCTTCATCTGGATAAACAGGATTTTATTAAATACTTTTCCATGAATGTGTAAAAACTTGACTCAACACCCCAGGAAATTCTTTTCATAGCTTTGTTGCTCTGCACAGGCTGTAGTGCCAGTAGAAAGCTCAAGTCAACCTCTGGTTTTTTTGTGAGAATTATAATGCTGCCAATAATCTCCATGGCACGGCTTTCTAGGTTTGCCCCTGTGAACAGTTACATTTATTCTCATTACAGTACTACAGTATTTCAAAGCACTAAATCATACTGAATTTACAGAACAAGGAAAGGCCTCACTTACTTGCTCATTGAATAACACAGATGTCCTCAAGAGACTTAGCAGAGACAAAAAGTTAAGATTCAGATTTAAGGTGGGCTAAGAAGATTAACTATAGTTTAACATGGCTTCTTCCCAAGGTATGTAATTTTAAAGCTACAAGGTGCCATTTAGTGAAATCCATTTTTATGCTTTTTAGTATATTATTTTAAAAGCACATAGTTGCATTAAATTGCAATTTCTATGCTGATCTTCACCCTTTTATTTAAACTACCTTTACATCAGCATCTTCTAGCTATCTTCTATGCATCCTTTGTACCTGAATTCTGAAGAGGAAAGCTGTATACTAATATATGCAGTGCGGGCAATAAACACAATGAATTTGTGCAGCGGCAGTGAGGTGATCCTTTGGGAATCACAGAGATGTGGTGGGTTGGCTCCCCTGACTGTAGTGTTGCAATGGGGGGCATACGGGCTCTTGAAGATGGACAGGACTCAGGATGGGAAAATGGGAAGGCCACGGGCATCAGCCTTTGAGCAGTGTGGTCTAGTGGAAGGTTTCCGTGCTCATGTAAGGGGCAGGACACACATCATGGGAGAGGGGGAGGGTTTGAATTAGATAAGCTAAAAAGTCCCTTCCAACCAAGCTATTTTATGAGAAGAAGGAATCTTCCTTTCAGTGAGAGAGCTGCCTGAGTTTGTGGAGCTCTGTCTGGGAATGGAAGACAACAGAGAATTTATGGGTCATGATTAAAGGCTTTTTGAAGACTTCTTTGTGTCCACTAATGGAGTGCATCTCCAGGTCAGATGCATCAAAACTTGCCCTTGCTTGGTCCTGCTGTCTACAGGCTTTTTCATTTAGAATCTTGCAGATAGGTACATTGCTTATTTCTCTATCCTGTTTTGGGTCAACACAATCAGACATGACAAGGGTGAGGACATTTGGGGACTACCCTCACTTGCTCAGAAAAGGCTCAGATGGGGTCAAGAACGAAGGCAGGGATGAGCGTTTCAGAAGCAGAGGTCTTCTTTTTAATCTCATATATTTTACCCTGTCGCTGTTGAGCCGCTAGCAGAGTAAAGAAGAACCAGTTCTCAGTGGCAAGAAGGAAAGACCTTTATTGTTTTGATTTCATCATATATATAGAGTTTTCAAAGGTCACCCAGACTGGTCGGCCAGAAACCTCCCCCTAGGCCTGATTGGCCAGGCCTGCACCATCCAGATCTTGGGACACTGTTTTTAATAACATCCAAACTTTATCTTTATTTATAAAACACAAAAAGAATTCTCATGGGAAAAGCCTGTGCTAGTCACATTACCCCCTTTCTCCATCCATTCTGACTGGGAGCAAGAAAGGAGTGTCTCTAACTTAAGAGTATTAGGCTGAGCCAGACCACTACAACCAATGGCCCAACCATCAGCACAGTACAGCCAAAATATCCACATCCCTCCCACACAGGAAATCTCTGGGTCAAACCAAGAACTCAAGTTTGTGCTGAGACATTTTGTATAGAACTGGCTTTTCCTTTTGTGGTACTGTTTACCTTAGAACTACTGTTATAGACCAACTTAATATAAAGCTAGTCTGATAATAAGGCCTAATCATCCAAGTCTCTGATTTAAGCAGGACTTTGGCTATGTGTTGAAAACCTCCAAGTTCAGAGATTGGCTCATTCCTTACTCTCCATTTTATTCAGTCTGACATCCTGCCTTCATTACAACATGTCCCCACCTATATATTTTCATGGTAAATATTCAGTTTCGATTATCCAGTGGATATTAAGGGGCGAACTCCAGCATCTGTACAGCTGGACTGAAGAAATAATTCTGATGACCTTTACTGGTGATGGCCCAAATGCCCTTAAGGTTCCACAGTGCAGCCAGCCTGAGTTTGCTTCATGTCTCTTTCATGTTGAGCAAGGCCTTTATTTTCATATCGTTGTCCTTTCTTTCCCTGGCTGTGATTCCACCAAGCTGTGCAGATAGGCACGTCTTTGCTATGTTATATTTGTGGTCAGCAAAAATTAATATAATTTGATTTCCTGTCATTGTACTTTCTGCAATGCTCCATGTTCCCTACTTTACAAAGCATGACTTATGAAGCTTCCTGGTTCTGCAGGTGTGGAAATGTTTCCTTTAAATGTCCTCCACTCATGAGAGTAGGTCACTTCACTGTATCTATTTTCTTTGTAAATATGTACCTTACTCTGTCATATTAACTCTTGTTCAGTTATTATTCCTATATATTAATTTCATATAAATTTTGGTTCCTCCTCACCCTGCAGCAAGGAGATCAATGAAGTACATGACAATTTTATTACATCAGTGTATACATTTCCTCCACAAAAGTAAATCACTCTGGTAGATTCACTGCCCCACAAGAATGTACCTATAGATCACTGTACTAACTCCCCACAAAAATAAAGACTGTGTCATTTTGGTCACTTACATTACACGTAAATGTGAACATATTCTCCTTTACGACATATATGTATACAGTATTTTATTCATAACCACCTTTTTCAGGGACTAATATGGCAGTGCAATGTGCTTACTTCTTCCTAGCAATTCAGTGATTCTCTAGAGAGCTGCAGCTAGTTCTGTCAGGACAAGATATGGATGTACTCTCTACAGCTCCTCTTCCTCCTTCCCTGCTTTTGCTGTCTCTTTCATCAATTGTTTCTTCTTTTGTTTTTTCTCCTTAGCTTTCCCTTGTTGTGTTTGCTTGTTTGGCTTTGCTCATCTCACAGTTTTGCTGAGAATTTAAATGAGGGTTGAGAACAATAGCCAAAATGGGGATCTGGACCAGGAAAACCTATTTCCTGCGATCTCTGAGCTGGCCCCTCATTTTCATTTCAATTCTTTGTCCCGTTTGAGCAGGCTCAGTGAGAGCACTCACTGAGGAGTAAACTGTACATGCTGTGCCTTGCTTCACCCCTTCTGAGTCACACCCTTCCCTCTGCTGCTGCTCCATGTCGCTGGATGTGTCCAGTCCTCCACAGCAAACAAAAAGGGGAACAGATGAAAGTATATAACTCTGCTTGAAACTTATCTGCTCTTTTTACACCTCTGCATACTTCTCAAAACCTTTCTTAAGCTCAGTCCAGTAGAAGTATGCTCCTAAATAGAAACTTTTGCTATATAGACATGGATCTCAGTTAATACGGATTGATTAAATGCATTTAACAGATTGACTAAATGCATTTCAAATTCTATTCCAAAATCATAGTGCATCTTAGATGTATGTGCTTGACCTAAGGAGAGCTGCAATCAGCTAATCCCAAATCAGAATAAGGTGTTATAAACCCTCAATTAATTCTGTGAGGAAAGAGGGGCATTTATTCATTTCAACAAGCTCTAACAGCATGAAAGGAAAAACAGCCATGTAAGGGTAAAAAGTAAGCAACCAAAGAGAGGCAGCAAAATCGAGCAACCAAACAAAACCCGCAGTCCTTACATGTCTCTCAAGGGCTGCACACAGTCTGCCCAGGATTTTCTTTTATCCGGAGTTTACTACGTGCTCCCTTGTGTCTCCTTCCTGCTCTGTCAAGGGTCATGTGGCAGCATGATGCCATCTCTGCAGTCTCCCCCTTCTCCAAGTTTGGGTCCAATGATTTTAGTGTGTTTCACATGCAAATTGTTCTAAATTTTCTGAGATCTGCAGAGAAGTAGTACTTGCATTTCTTTATGTTTCAGAAAATGTCATGGAAAGATCTGTTCTACTGCAAATTCTTCCAGTGTTTCCAGAACAAACACTGAACTATACTTTGGCCAATTGCAACATGAAAATTACAGTCACTCATACTGTAAAATTGCCTTAGCTTTGTTCACAGTGCTGTAGTTCAATAGTGTGATTCTGAAAATCCTGAAAATCTGAAAATCTTTTTCTTTGTTTGGTTTAAGGCCTTGGCAATCCCTCACAGGCTGAGGTACCAGGTAGAGGATTAGTATCTTTATTCTCTTTCAGATAAGTATGTTAGGATCTGAGGAAGGGGAATATAATCACAGGAAGACATTGGTCATACCAGTTAAACTTTTATAAGGCTTTTCAACAGTATTAATATAAAGTAATGCAATGTAATGCAATGTAATGTAATGTAGTATAATATAATATAATATAATATAATATAATATAATATAGCATAGTATAATATAATATAATTTAATAATGTAATGTGATATGACACATAATATGATATGATATTATGTAATGTAATATCATATCATCATATCATATCATATCATATATTATAATATAATATAATGCCATGTAATAAATTACACTAAAACTAGGAAGAATTTTTTTATTATCTTTTTACTTTAATGGCTATATGCATACGGAATCAACAGGCAATATGCAGAAAGCCAAAAACATTCCCATACCTTTAGCCTTCTAAAAAGGTGATGGGCATAGAAGAGGCTCATAAACAGCACTTGAAACCTGCTGTCTGTTCTGTTTCTATAGCTGTTAGAAACTGATTATTTTTTAAGGAGCCATTTATGTTGGTGGGTAATGTTTGCCTTCCCCATTTATGCCATGAAAAAACAAACAAGCAAAACTCACCACAAAAGGTGGTCAGGAGCCCTGGGGTTTTTTTGTGTTATTTTTAGCCAAGTGATTTGCCTTGTGCTGTATTTTCCAAGCAATATTCTATCTAATTCATATAGACAACCAGGTTATGTTCTCAGTGCAATAATAGGTAAAGTAGCTGGGCTCCCTGCAAACCAGAAGAGCACTTGAGTGCAAGGTGTGCAGGAGCACCATGCAGGAATCAGAGCCCCCAAAAGCTACAGAATCGCCAACCTGAAGTCCATGTGCAGTGTGAAAGGGAGCACAGAGAGAAACGCAGAGAATGGAAAAAGAAGGTCCCTGTGGCTTTGTCTGGAGAGGGAGTTAAAAAAGCAAACAGAAACCAACAACCTACAAAAGACAAACATTCTACTAAAAAACTACAAGGCAAGTTCAAGCACTGGGGCCCTCACAGTAGGAAACTGGTCACATGGGTAACATCATGAAATTTTACTGCAAAATATCCTTTTTTTTTTCTTATTTGAAAAGACAAATTATTAGCATTTTTAAACAATTTCAATATGTTTAATGGCTGAAAGTTAAGCTCAAACTGTTCCGCTTACTGAATAAAGTGCTAGGTCTGTAAACAGGAATCTTAAGTTACCCCAAGAGTACACTCATTTTAAATTTTACTTGAAAGCGGGATGTACGTTTATTACAATTTCAAACAAAATGCTAATGCCATTAAACAAATGAGGTTTAGGCAAATTAACTGCATTTTAATATTCTGAAAGCCTATGATATAGGACATTGTGTTACGAAACATTGGCTAGAAGTATCAGTTGCAAGTGGGATTTTCATTGCTGTGAATCTCAGGAGAATATTTGTAATTAGTATCATTTGCCTAATACTTCAGGTTAATTAGAATATTTAATTGAATAGCTGTAATCTTCAGAGATGACTATATTATGATCAAATTAGTACCATCACAGCACACGCTGATCACTGCTGCAGCCTGCCTCACTTCTGCTAGCTATTCAGCCCTCTGGAGCGTTCAGCAACATAAGAAAAAATCTGTTTCTTACACTTTTGAATTTTAATGATCCATTTGAACTCTGCCATCAACATTTAATTATTCTAGAAAAAAAAAGTCCCAACCATGGCTCCCATATGGCATGTTGGCAAATACACTTGCCCACATTGGAGTCTGCACCTCTCCAGCAGCTCAGTGAAGAGATTTAGCTTTTCTTTTTTGAAAACAAGAAGGCCTTTTTTAATAGTGTTTGCAAATACAGACCATATGAAGCTTCACAGAAAAGGTTACTAGGATACTATTGAAACACTATTAGGAACAGATGAATTGATTTTTAGAATGTTACAATGGACTTAATCCTGTAATGTCTACTACTGGACTTTTGTATTGTGTCCAAAAGGTTTGAAGGAGTCAGGTGCCTCTGTAACTAAACCTTGTTAGATAGAAATGCAATTAATTTTGGGGGAAGAAGGGAAAAGGAGGAGAGGTAGAACGGATGGAGTGTGCATAGCAAAGTCTTTGCAGCCAAATCACAGATGCCGAGTTCCTGACCTAACCAGTTGCTGTTGTTTCATTTTCTATAAATACATATATTTAGCAGCTGCAGATATTCTTGGGGTTAAACATACTGCTGTGGAAGCAGCAGGGTCAAAATCCTGCTACACTAAACTAGTTGGATCTCCCCACCCAATTCTTCTCTTGTCACATAAGGGTATCACAAAAAAAAAGTCAAGAGAGTAAGCTGGGTATGCTACAAAGGATGTTGTTTACACAGAGGGGTCCCAGGGCTCAGAAAAGCTTTCCTTCTTCTCCCCCATTCACCAAGCTGCTTCAGGATATGCAGCTAAAGAGGTCAGTTCTGTACAATTCTGTACAACAGCGATGTAAAAACTGATAATGGCTTTAAAATTCAGAATGCCCTTTGGAAACTGATGTTATGCTGCAAATTTCTCCACAATTAATTGTTATTATCTCAGGAGGCGGGGGCAGGGGCAGTCGGGGAGAGATCAGTTTTAAGGGAAATGCTCTTACCTGCTGCCTGAAAATGAAGAGGAGAAATATTTCCATTTGACAGGAACATGTTGCTACACTGTACTTCAGAGTGGATGTATGATGTGCTATGCAAAGCTGAGACTCAGGGCTCAAATCTTAAGGGTTGTTGTCCTACAGAAAACAGTGAACCAACAAAATCTCCACCATTCTTTGCAGTACCACCTCACCTGTTGACACATGAATGCGTAAAATCTTGCAAATGTTTCAGGAAACTGAGTTGATCACAAGACAGTGTAAAGGAATCCTGCACAGAACTTTATCGCTTTCAGTAGGTAGGTAAAGAAAGTCAGCAAAATAACTTCTATTCAAAATAAAAAAGAAATAATTTTCAAAAAGGCTTTTTGAAAACCTTCTCCATTCTGGTAAGGAGCACATTGCTGCTCCAAAAATTTTAATGGTTGTGTTTTACTACATTGTAAGCACTGCATTTTATTTATGCAGCTATAACTATTTTACACTTACAAATAGTGACCTATAAATATTATGCACTTAAAAATAGTAATTTATAAACTGAAAAATTCTAAGAAATGTAAAAATGCTCAGCCTCATTATGAAAATAATTTACTTTTATCTCATATCTACTCAGAAAATTTGCCTGGTTTCAAGTTTGCTATGAGATTAAAAAATCCTGGAATCATGATAAGTTCAGCATTCCATTTAAAATGTGCCTCTCACCTTTGGTGTCAAATAGATGTTTCATTCATACCCAGTGAAATCAATTACATCTAAAAAGGAAGTCCTGTCAAATCACAGACATTAAAATTAAAATTATAAAAGCTACAAAACCTATGTTTAAAAATTAATGTTAATATTTTTGTCAACTCTTATTTTTGTTCTTTAAAAACTAAACAGGAAAATATTTTTAATTTTCAGAAAACAAAAACCTTTTTGTCTGGCCTAAATTTGTCCTCTAATATATAATAACAATAGTATTAGTCAGAATTAGCCAATAATATAGCCTTTCTCAAAATTAAAATACATTAAAACGGGGCAGAGAGAAATAATAATCCTAGGAAGAATGCTCTCTTATCTAGGCTTTTCTTTTCATGCACTTCCCAAATGATGATTTAATACCCATTTTTAATATGCAGTTTAAAAAGCACCTTGAGAATTCGCTTTAATGGCTAGTGTACTGCATAATTGTGGGCTTCCTTGTAAGAAAGCTTGCAAAATTGCTGATTACAGAACGATATGAAGAGTGCTGAAAGTACTCAGACCTATATATGGTGCTGCCATGAAAATTAGTCATAGAAATCTCCTCACAAAACCTGCTCTAATCTTCTGGATCTAGTGATGCATTATATTTTTTTCTTTTTCCATTTTCTTTTGAAAAAAGAATATATATACTAAAATATATATGTACTTCTGTATTTTGGAAGCATCTGCCAGAAGCAGCTATGAGGAATCATTAATCTTGAACAGCAGCATTGTGACGTAGTTTCCTTCATAGAGGTGCTTCCTGAGCCTGAAAAACTCCTTTAGAATTAAAAAATCTGCTCCATTAATTGTGGAACAAATTTTCAACAGCCCTCTTTGAGATTCCCAGCTCTATGTATTCTCCCATCTATTAAACAGATGGCAGATAAGATTGTAAACATATTTGCTTCATATTGGATAGATAGTTTCTGGCATAATACTAATTAACAAATTAAATGACTGACTTTCTGCATCACATTAGAGTTAAAACCACTTTGTAAGTTTGTCTTTGGTAGTTATTTACTTTGACAATAGCGTGCAGTGAAAAACTGTTAAATGTTTTCTTAACAACATTATGCATTGAGTAGTTTTCTTTTTTAAAACTCTATATTTTATTATAATTCATTTGACTTTCATTACAGTCACTCATTACAAAATGTATGTGCATTTAATCCATTTCCAAGGGCTGCATATTTTTCCAATCCCATTCTGTATCACAATGATAATGTCTTTGGTCTATGCAAGTGTGCATGAAATTTAGGAATTGTCTTTACTCATTTTCTGATAGTTTACCATGGACCGTTCTGAAAGGAGGAAAGCTAAAAAAATGTTAACAGTGGCAGATAAGAATATGGAGAAGGTTTCATTTTCCTTTAAGGAATTTGCATTTGACTATCTCTTTTATTATAAGTACAAATAGGATCATCTCCACGATGATCGTGTACTAGGCTACAGCGTGAGATTAGTTCATATCTTCTTTGTTCTCTTCATTAATTTCAGTACAGAGCTGATCACACCAGAGATTCCAATTCCAAATTTCTTTGCACTAGACTATCATCAAAACAGAGAAAGCAACTGCAACTGTATTTCCCATTTTGGTTTTGGAAATATTAGCGTGAAGAAAAAGAGTTTACTTTCCAAACCTAACTTGTAATCCATTGGTGAATAATGTAAGAATATACAAAATGGTTGCAGAACTCATAAAAGAATGCCAAATTTAAAATTTTGTTTCAGACGAATTTGCTCATGTCTCTGTCTTCAAACAGAACAAACCAAACACCCAAAGAAAAAGACAGCCTTTCTGAACTTCGAAACTCTCAATAAGATTTCTTCAAGAACACAGCTGTAAATGCAGAAACAGGTCAAATTCATTTAATTTCCTTTAGAGGTATAATAAAAGTAAACAGTTATATGAGTAAGGTGATTAATTCATACATGTTACAGCTGATGCCCAATGTTATTCAAAGATTAAAATCCCCCATACAAGGCAAAGATGATAGACACCTTGTCCCCCTGCTCTCCCTCCTCTCTTCACTGGCTCTACTGCTGGCAATAGAAACAAAGCAGATTTTTTTTTCTCTCAAATAACCAGAGTATGTTGATAGTGGTGTTGAAATGCATTCATTCTTCAAATCTAAAACTTCTTTCTGGAAAGTCTTGGTATCATTAAAAAACAAAACAAAATAAAATTAAGCCAACAAATATATATATACACATGTATTACTGTGAGAAGGATGGCTTTGAAATTATTGTTTCTTTCTGTCATTTTTGAAAATATAAACTAATGACTTTGACATGTAAATTCCATTAAAATATACCTGAAAATGGTGACAATTAAAGGGAACCTATGGAAGCTATTGGAAAAAATACTTAAGTTGATTGTTAACTGAAGCTGATTTTTTTCTCACAACCTACTTTTGAGATGCAACTTCTTATCCAGTTTGGGTATGACAAAACACAGAAATCTGAGAAAAGATCTTTCTCACACATCAAAAGACCATTTTCTCTCTCATGGTGGTCATTAGCTATATTGTTGACAACAGCATTTCATATTCCATGTTAATATTTTTCATTACTTCACATTGTATTGAGTCATCCAGTTGTTCTAAGCACATTGTGATGCATTTTAAGGTTTAGAGTTAACTTTATTCTCTCCTCTGCCATGCTAGGAAAAACTGAAAGCTGAAATGTCCTGAAAATGTATCATTTTAGCCAAACATCTTCCAGTTAAACCCCTAGCTCTGTTTTTAATTATCAGATATATGCTCCCAGGAATAAGCACAAATTTATTACCTACAGCTCCAGTCCAGATTTTGGTACTGGTGGCCTTGAATAAGATGCTGCAATTCATCCTATATGACCTTCCTACTGCAAAAGAAATCAAGCATGTGCATATTTCTCCTGTAGTTTAGGACATAATATTACACTGGCTTATCCACTAAATCAATAGAGCTTTTCTGAAAAATTAGGAAGCATTGAAGTTCAGCTCCCTTACATATTTCTTTTTCTGGATGAAATCAGGAAAAAATCATCTCATCTCTCTGCAGTAAAAATTCACAGACATTAGAAAGTTCTATAGTTGTGGTGCGGTCTCCCTATAACAGTGACACTGCATATGTAGTGTGGCACCATGTCTGAAATCCCAGAGGAATTTTCCCTGTGTTAAGAGAGCACTTAGGTTGATTTAAGCTGCAATCTTGTTATTTAAAGCTACTTAACTCTAGTACAGGTGTGAATCAGTGTAACTATATTTCTTCTGGTTCCGGAGCTATACTGGATGTAGCTCATCACTCCCTGTTCTCCAGGCAGGTAGGCTGATGCAAAAAATAGTCTGCTTTGGGAACACGAAAACACAAACTGGTTTGAAAAAGGTATTTTTTATTTTAGGTTGCTTTAAACCCTCACACATGCAGCTTGTTGAGGTTTACCAAATATCCACCTCAGCTCAGAATTAAATGCTCAATGTCTCAACAGTTAAGGATGAAAAAGACCTGACATTTTGATCTTTAAGTGTAATTTTTTGTGAGGCCTCACCTGGACCAGTGTGTGTCAAGTTATTGGCTCCTGAGTACAAGAGAGACACGGAGCTTCTGGAGCAAGTCCATCATAAGACAATTAAAGGGACTGGAGCATCTCTCTTAGGAGGACAGGCTGAGGGAGCAGGGCCTGTTCAGCCTTAAGGAGAGATGACTGAGAGGGAGCTGCATCAGTGTCGGTAAGCATCCAAAGGGTGGGGAAGGGGGTTTCAAGAGGATGGATCCAGGCTCTTTTCAGTGGTGTCAAGCAATAGGACAAGAGGCAACAGGCAGATACTGATGCACAAGAAGTTCCCCCTGAACATGAGGAAGAACTTCTTTATTGTGTGAGAAACCAAGCACTGGGACAGGCTGACAAGGGAGGTTGTGGGGGTCTCTGTTACTGGAGGTCATCAAAAGTTGCCTGGAAACAATCCTGAATAGTGTGCTCTTGAGGATCCTATTTGAGCAGGGAGATTGGTCTGGATATCCTCCAGTAGTTCCTTTGAACCTTACCCATTCTGTGATTTGGTGATTCCACAGCTTAGACTGAGAACTTAAACTATTCCATCTCTGAAGGTATTTAGTCCACCCTTCTGCTCAAAGCAGGACTAACTTGCAAGTTGTACCTTAATTGCCATGGCCCCATACAACCAAATTTTAAATATCTTCAAGATGACACTTTCACAATTTCCTAGGCCAACCTCTGCCACTGTTCAACACCTCCCAAAGTGTAAAATTTTTCCTTATGTCCAAATGGAATTTCCCTTGCTACAATTCCTTTGAGTTGCTGACTACACTTTTGATGATGCATTCCAGGATGTTATGGGTCTCTCCCCCACCTTGAGAAAAGAAAGCACATTCAGTTTACCTCCAAGGACCTTCAAATCATTATCTGCAAAGCTGTATTCTAGCCAGCCTACACCCAGCATGTGGTGTTGTCTAGCCAGAGTCTGTTCTCAGGTGCAGGAATTTCTTCTTTTTGAACTCAATTAAGTACACATAGCTCCATTTTTCCTTCTTGTCACAGTCTATCTTGAAAGCAGTCCTTTCCTCCAGGACTACATTTTCTTCATCTGAAACCTTTTATGCAGTTTCTGAGGGTGCATTCTGTCCTGTTGACCAGGTCACAGGTGAAGACATTAAGCAGTTTTGGTGCAGTACTGATGCCTGAAGAGCACCACTATTACCCAGACAACAATTATACTCTGAATTATTGGTAAATACCTTTCAATCTTGATGGCTGAGCCAGTTTTCCATCACCTTCCCAGTTCAGCTAGAAGGATACCATATCAAAAGCCTAGTTAAATTCAAGATAAACAGCTAGTGCTTTCCTCTCCCTACCCACATATTGAGTCAGAGAAGACAACCAGGTTGGTCAAGAACTATTTGTTTATACTAATAAATTCTGACTGTTTCCAGTTCTTCCTTGTCCTTCAGGTGCCTGAACACAGCTCTCATCAGGGCTTTCTCTGCATTCTTTCCAGGACTAAAACTTTACGGCCTGCCATTCCCTGGTTTTTCTTTCTGCCTTAAAGCTGGATGTAATATTTGTCTCTACTTAAGGCCACCATCTCTCCGTAAAGATGGAGAATGAGTTTACAATAACTCTGTGAGGCTGCCTCAGCACTGGTGGATGCATCTCATCCAGCCCTATGGATATGTCCAGTTTACAGAGTAGTCCCAAACTTTGTCATTCTCTCCTGCAGATTGTAGTTCTTTCTCTTGAAATCTGCCACAAGAGATGTGGGGAGCTTAAAAGCAGATGTTCCACCCCCAGGCTCAGGTTTTTCCATGCAATGCATTGTTTTAGCAACTTCACATTCTTTAGTGGGCCCAAGTTTTCCTTAGTCTCCTGATGTACCTACAGAAACTCATACCATTTCCAGTTCCAACTGCAGCCGAGGTAAGGCCATCCGAACTGCATTGCTTCAGGTGCACATGATGCATCTGTCATCCTCCTAGGAAGCTTTCTCCCACTTCTACCACTCATATACGTCTGTTTGCAACTGAATTCAATAAGAATCAGTGTTTCTGATTTTTTTTTAAAAGCATATAACTCATAACCTAAAAAAGGAACTAAAATAAATAAATAAATAAATAAATGGAAGAAGAATTTTTTTAACGTAACTTAGGCCTTTTCAGTCTGGCTTCTGTAGCTTTCAGGTGCCAGCTTAAAGTTCAGTCGATGTAATTTGTACTGTCTCAGTCAAAGTAATTGTTTATTTGCATTTTTAAGATAAGTTTAATCAATGAAAAAAATGGAATTTAGTGTATTGTCAACCAGTTCTAAGATATGGACTAGAAGGATCAGGTGATAAAACAAGCACAGAACTTAAGCAGAAATTCTGTCTTTGTATGGGTCATGTCTTCCTATTTAGAATTAATTCAAGTCCCTATAAGCTTCTAAGAGTTTATAACATACAAAAGAAAAAATGTGACGAGTAGCTGAAGAAAAATTAAAGAGAAATTCCTGGCATGCATCAAAAACTTCTACTAACAGTTTGTTAGTTCAAGTTCTCCCTTTTTTCTTTATTATTTTCATTAGTTGATTTTTATGTTATCAGTTATGACTGGGGGCTTGTAAAATTTAAAATATTATGTAAATTTGGGTGCTTGATTACTAATGCTGTGGAACACAAACTATCTGTCATCACGCAAAAATTACTCAGATGACTTGAGTCTACGTTATTCCCACTACAAATAACATCTGACATACATCTAAAATACTGAAGACTAGTGATTCGGGTGGCAAGGGTAAGCACCCAGACTACACGGCAAGAGTATCTCTTATCCATGATGTATTTACAAGTCCCATAATTCACGGTTTCAATATGTCCCCTGAAGAGGACAAGAACTTTTATGTCTCCTCTGAACATGTACTTCAAAGGACTTGGTTTGCATCATGTGGAAAGTGTAGCAGCAACTGTCTAGTCCTACATGGTAGTATTCAGTTTACTCATAAGAGCTACTCTTCTTATCCAGAAACACCAAAAGTGAGAAGACAGCATTTTCCATCATATTCCCACTGATTCAAAGGGTCAAGGTCCAGAAGAAAGAGCAATAAATGGATGCACCAAGTTGTCACACATGCACAGAAGCTGAATTATAGTTGCACAGAAAGACATTAGTTATGACTTCTTTGAAATGCAAACCTTGAAAATTTCATATTATTGCAAGCAGATTATATGTGAAATAATGATTTAAAAAAAATAAAAACATTCTGTCATGCTCTAGTACAACAAAATGCTGGTCTTCAGCAGGACAGAATTTCTATATTTATTCCATCTAAGTTGCAGGCGTTAGTAAGAATTTCTCAGTAACTGATTATTTGTTTGGATTAGCACTACAGCAGGATTGGTTTCTCACAAATGTTTGTGGTGGCAGGATGTGACTCAGAGAGCTTCAACTTTGTTTTCCCATGGATTTGGAAGCAAGGTGTAGAGAGGAACTCTCTCACATTTCCTTGAGGTGTGATCCCTTTTGTCTCACGTTTCTGTGTCCTTTCCACACATTTTGTGTGTCTGTCAATGGTTTCTCACCCTTTTTTATCATTACAATCAATCTCAGGCTTTGTGTCCTTCATCCCCATGTAGTCCTCTTGCTCCAAACAGCCCTTTTTTAAATTCTTTCAAGTTATTCCATTCAGTATAATATACCTTAACCTGCCTGCTCCTGCCTGATCTAGCAAGCTTCCAGGTCACATCTCTGATCCATCTTTTTTTTCTTCTTGGCTTCTTGTCTTCTTCCCTTACACAAATATCATCCTCTCCTTGAAATGGCTTATCCCAAACTCTGCCCAGTCCATGCCAGTTCTCCCATTGATTAGGGAATCTTATCTAATTGATGAGATCAAGCCCAAAGTCCTTGCTTAGATAGCCCTTACTTCTGGCTGCTCACAACCCAAAATTTCCAGCTTCGCTTTGAAAATTTGCATGCATCTTCTATGCCAAAAGCTTGAAAATACAATATTTTGGTTGAGTTTAATCATTATAATAAAGAGTACATAAAGGAACATACTGAACACTGCATATTGGTTGATCTGTATATATTAATGATGCTCATCCTGAAAAGCATTCATAAATGTGCTAAACTTTTAGCATTCCAAACAGACTCAGCAGAGATAGGCAGCTAAGGTCAATAGTAAATACTATTCCTGTTCAGATGTTCAGTTGTGTAATACTTAAAATAGAACATCTCAAAAATGTTTCTAATGTTAAGTTAAGCTTAACAGAATTTCCAGTCCAACATACAAGTTTACAAGAAATTTATGCATCGTGGACAGCTAAGTAGGTTTTATGTGTACGTAAATTTATTTATTTATTTATTATATTATTTATAATATGCAGTGTTTCTGCATCTTTTCAGGTATTTGTGTCAGTCCTGCAGCCTGAATTGTACTGACATTTACTCTTGGTGATTTCCATGAAGGCAAATCTCATGGCATGGAAATTGCTGGAAGATAGTAGAAAAGCAGACTTTTTTAATGGATAACTTCAGCTCATACTTTTGGTACTCAGATCTGCACAATCCCAATTCAGATTACACAACCAAGTAATCCTTTATTATTCCACTTCTGCTTTTTATTTTTTTTAATGAGCATCTTCAGCCATTGATGGGCCCATTTTTGCATAAAGTCTTGACTCACCTGTTTCATGTATCTAGTTCCAGTTGGCAAGATCCCTTGGCTTTTTTCAGCTTCTAAAAACCTTTGCAAATCTGTCTGTCAGACCTCAACAATGTAAAACATATAGCATGAAAAGGCTATTTTTAGTACATCAAGTCTCATTGAAATTAATCGTAGGCATAAAGGCACTGGCTGGACAGGAGTGGATTGTGAAATTGTATTAAATAAATTTTAGAAGTGAATCTAATTGTGTTGTTGCCCACCACATGTGGGAGGGAGTCAAAATATTAGTAAAATTGTTCAACTGAAGCAGACTTTTGACTCATTAACTTCTGGAAGAAAGCACTGGTCTTTCTCCTTTATTCCATTAGCACAAAGCTGAGTGTCTGAACATGGAACAACTCATGATATAGTACACTGACAACATAAGGCTTCCCCAGAGTGGGGAGTGAGCTCATTACTCTTCCAGTTATGGTCAGTGTTACAAGGTGAAGGACCTTTCAAGAACCTTCTTTCTCTCTGTTTTTCTCCTTCTGTCCCCTTATCTCTAGGTTAAAAATATCAAGCAACAATTCCCTTTACAGATCCATCATATACAACATTTCTTATAATGTTTAATGAGTACAGGAAATATGATTTATGGCGCCATATATCATCAAATAATATTTATTCCTACTGTTGCAAATAGCAGTCTCCTATTAACATATTAAATGACTTTTTAAAACTCAGTACTTGAATTTAAATTAAGAATTAGACAACTCAGCAAACTGAATTTCTTAAAAATTATCAAGTTTTAAATTATTTTCTTACAATCAGAATAAAAACTTGTGTTCTAGTCTAAGGAAAAAAAGAAGGGTTTTTTTAATCAACATTGTGTGTCATCTGTCCTTATGATTTTCAATTAAAAAATAACAGCCTTCATGGCATTTCTTATAGTGAAACAGGTGTGGCAAAATAGCAAAATCTATGTAGCATTAGACAAATAAGACGTAAAATAAATATGGAAGTTTTGATATTTAAACTACTGCAGAGTCAATTTCCAAGTTGGAAACTGTCTCATCCAGCGTGACAGAAACAGAATTTCTTGTTTTGTAAATAAAATAAATTTTAGAATATAAAACACCAGGAACTGGAAACTTTGTGTTACAAAATGATTTTTTTTTTCATTTTAATAGGAATGAGTTCCATTGTTTATGCATGCAGTATATAAGAGAAAGTATATCTAGCACTTGAAAATACTTCCACACTTTGCCCACCCACACCAAGAAACAGGAATTGCTTTTGCTCAAACAGCAAAGTTTCACATTGACTTCAGTGCTTTGGATTTTATCCCTCATACACAGAATAACTCTGTGTATGAATATTGGACAGAATTTTCTTTCCAGTCTCCAGAAATCATAAAAGAAACATTTAGTAAGAGCCAGAGGCTGTGATGGTGAGATAAGGCTGAGGAACCTGCCCTTCATGGGCTTATAGCACTTTACAGCACCACTGGCTCCTGGCTTCTGTATGAGGTGTGGATGCCACACTGGGCTTGTTGTCCACCTGTATCTCTACACAGAGCTAAATCTGTTCTTAAGGAAACACCCTCACAGTTTCTGAGGTGTAGAAAAGTCTGAGTGAAAATAAAAGTATTTATGACTTTGGAAGTTCTTCCTTCATCCGACTCAAAATAGTTCAAGCTTTCTCAAAATTCCTCTTGGATATCTGGAAATGGCTCCAAAATTTATGGGATTTAGAAATTATTAAATGCAGTAAGAAACAGATTGACTTCTTCCACCAGCACTGTAGAAATCAAACCTGCACCCTTTGGAATAACAAGGGAAATTGTAAGATCTCAAGAAATGAATCAGTTTTGAACATTAATGAGATATTTCTGCGCAGAGCTGTCTTCATACTCTGAGCTGTTTAAATGTACAGTGCCTTCAGAGTCTGCAAGGGAGCTATGCAAATCCGTGAAAAACAGGATATATTTATTTCAAGCACTACCTGAGCAAATGTTTCCACATGAGAAGTGCCTTAAATTTGGACATAGGAAATTACACCACTGTAACTACAGTCAAAATTTTATTTGTTTGTTTGTTTATAGTTTCCCCAGCCTATACAAAATTTCTGCAGTTGTCATTTAGTTACAAGAATGGAAGATGTGCTCTACCTCCACAGTAGTACTGAAATTATTACACACGACTCTCTCCTTTAAAAGACCAGTGGAATATTGAATCCAGTTTTAAACTCCTATTTCATATTTTAAAAAACAGATTTTTTTCCCTAGTGTGAATTTTATGAGTACTTGTCTGTTGTGCAAGTGTTGTAGCTGTTGTCAGTCTTTAGCTCATCAATACACAGCCATGTCTTTGGGAGCAATATCAACAACTTTTCTTCTCTCTTGCTGCATGGAGAATAGATCCTTCTCAGAGCACAGTATGTCATACAAAATCATAACAGTAATAAAATACATGCAAAATAAGAACAAGGATCTTTATGGTAATCATTATTATAAACACTTTAGCTGATTATTACTTCATTTTTTATAAAATATCTGTTGTTTTAAACTGCTTGTATATGGGTGTTTGAGTTAATTTTATAATATTAGTAAAACTAGAAATTGTCTTGACAAAGTCATTCCCATGTTATATACATCATAGCGTTCATGTATGTGGAATTGTTTCTTCACCAGAATGCCAAAAGTGTGAAAATTCCTTTACAAAATTCACCAAGACTTTTTATAATATATATTAATTAAGTTTAACACCAATATTTTAGACTAAAAGAAAAGAAAGGCATTATTGCAAATAAGCAAGGGTGATGTTTTTTTTCTTTCTATTCATTCCCATTCAAGAATACATTTTGTAAGAGGGAATATTTGCATCAAAATTATTCTCAAAAATGTATATATGTAAAACTGTCACTCTTTTTTTCTTGATTCAATTATCCACATGAGATTTTCCTACATGTCATTTTTGTGGGAATACTCCAGGCAGAAGGTTAGGCTAAACAGAGCTTACAAACCCTCCCCCAAGAGTTATAAAACTTTTAACACCATAAACCATTATGTTGGACTGAGAACTCTGGTAATGAACCCCAATGAACCAGGGATGAACAAGGACCGTTGAATTTGTTTACACACGAGGAAGGGGACTGAAAAAGATGAGGGAGAAGAGAGATAGTTCTGGTTTCCTTTTGTTTGTCCTGAAACACAGGATCTGTTTGCTCATGTGGTGGCCACACATGAGAGGCTAAAAATACAGCATACTGCACTAGTATATCCACATATCATTTCAGCTCTTGTCTCTGGCATAATGCAGTCAAAAAAACAAGCTATGGAAATCAAAACAAAGAGTGCAAATAGCACCATTGATTGAAAAATATCAGCAGAACTCTGAAATACACTGATTTTGCTCCATACGAACTCTTTACAGACTTGAAGCAGTGCTCTTGCCACTTCTTTATTTCAGTTGGGCTGGTGTGGTCTTGAGTTTGGGCTTCTTGTGGAACCTAGACTTCAGTCAGGCACCACACCTGGTATTCAGCTCTTCAGTTCAGCTGCCCATTCTCTATGTCCCACAGGATAACCTCTCCTCCAGCTTCTGACTCACATCCACCTCTCAGTCAGGAGAACTTGAGGTTCCTCATTTTCCTTGAAACCACAACCAAGGAAGAGCATCTCCCCCAAAGCAAAGTCACCTCCTGAGCAGCTTCTGCAGAAGCAGAAAAAAGTACTTTGTTGTCTGTCAATACTTGTGGGTCTGTTGGTTCCCAATTAGTAATGTATATAGCACGATGTTGAACTAGTAAAAACGTTTCCAGAAGCTAGAGGGTCTCCTGGATGACATTTCTTTCCCTGAATTTTTGCTGCCTCTTTATGTGATTATAGCCATTCAACCAATTAACTGTCAGCTGTGCATCAGTTTGTACATATTCAATATAAAAAAACCAAAACCCAAAAACCTGAAAACTACACATCTGCTTCATAGAAACTTGAAACCAAAACCTTTTATGTTTAACTGGGAATTAATTTGGGAGAGAAGAGAAAGAGACAATATAGCTAGGATGTTTGATGGAAACCTTGAGCTATGCGGTGTTTGCTGTAGATTCAGAATAAGGGCTAATACCCCACAAGTCCTCAAGGAATATGCTACCCAAAGAACTTTTTAGATGTTCTTTCTTCTAGCCCAGAAATATTTAATTACTTACATAAACTGATCTTAACAGGAGACGCTGAGCAGAACAGGCTCATTGCATGTAATTTCCAACGTGTGCTTTCAGCTTCTAACACCATCTTTTCTACCACAGACAGGCCTTTCTTACACTGGAGTTTTCATTGAAACTGATAAATTCTCACAAAATTTGTACAACTAATGATAATTTTAAAATTTTACTTTATGCAAAGTAGTTTAACCTAACAAAAAGAAAATATTTTAAAAATGGCTTTGAAAACTGCAGAATTTCATCCCATGGATACTGTCCAGGAGTCAAAATTTACTATATATTCAATGTGTAATCTAGAATTACAGAAAGAAAACAATTTTCTTTCTCTTCAGTTTTTCTCTGGTGCCATGACCCACTGTATAAATATGGGGAAAAAATAAAAAATAAAAACATATTTTATGTGAATGTTTTTCATAAAATATGCAACAAAACACTTTTAGAGTAAAGTTTCTATTTAAATTATTTGCTTTGTGCTGCAGTTCTTCAAAGTGTTTTTTGTAATCAATATTTGAAAACAAAATTATTTTATTTTAAAATATATACTGTTAGGCTTTTAATATATCCCTACAAACCATGGTCAAATTTACTGCCTCCTGCCCATGGCATATTTTTTATTTACACTCTACTGAATGTACTTCAGACAGCATGTCAATTTTCAAAGCCTTTGTTCTGGAAATATGCATCACATCTGCTACTGCGATATAGTGATTTAAGTCTATTTATGTCCTTTAGCTGAGTAGTACAACTATAACCCTGTTTCTTATTTACAAAACAATGCATCCATATTGGCAGATTTCAAAATTCATTTTGCCCTACATTTATTTAATATTCCCTAGTCCTTTGTCAAACTATCTTCTTCCTCTAGAAGGTTTATTTGCCGTTATTCAGAAGTAAATAACTTGATTGTTTAATTTCATAATTACACTTAGGAAGAATTTTCATATAGTAACAAAATAATGCATTTTACATTGCTATTCTTGAATAGTGAATACATTTAGTTTTCAGCAGGAAAAAAACCACCCAAACTTTTATCAGGTTTTGCCAAAATGTCCAGAGAGCAAGGTGAGAAGGCTCTTTCTTATGAATCTAGAGTTTTTGGAAAACTTAGATGTCTAATTAGATGACACATGTGGTGGTGATCCTGTAATAATGACTTGTTAATTCACCTTTCATGTCACATTGCATCCCTGAAAGTCTTATTGAGATTTCAGCCAGCGTGTTGAAAGAATTCTGGGGTTTTACCTGATGTTTCACACTGCTGCTTTTAAAATCAGTGTACAGCACAGTCCTTTCTCAAAATGGAATTAGTCATAGTATTACTGACATGACAAAAAAATATGCTAGTGCCATTTAAAATTTTTGAAGTTGGGTTTTTAAATTTTTTTTTATTATTTTAAAATTTTTAGTATACAGGTAGAGATTATTGATGAACCAACAAATACCTACCTCCTAAATTATATGCATAGTCAGGTTTCACTGGAAGCAAAATGGCTAAATGAGCTCAGAAGCTTCAGCTGCTATCCCATGACTTTATTAAAAAAAAGAATTCATTAGATGATCCAAATTATGTTAAAAAAATAGTCAGAAACAAGAGGCAGTTTTTTCCCCTCAAGAAAAAATCCATGTTCCAAGATATTAATTTTTTACCTTCAAAATCATTTTACAAAAAAAAGCCAAAACCAGATACACCAATGCCTTTGATTTCTCTTAAAAGAATACCTTTTAATCTCTGAAAAGTTATTTTCAACTCCATGAAAAAGGGAAAAGAAAAAATCACGAAAAGAACCTACCTCCGCAAGAGTCACAAAATATTTTTTTCTTTTGGGGAGAGAGTAATTTGGGAGTAATGCCATCCTCACTGCTTTCCCCAGAATTGCTATTATATTTATTTATTTATTGTTCAGCTAAGAAAACTCGCCGTGGGTATGTTGGATCACCCTCTGTGATGTGGCAGTAGGCATAAAATCAGTGGCTTTCTGTAACTCCCCTGCTTAACATTCAACAGACAGGGAGAGGATCTAAATGTAAAACCTGGCTCCAAAACACCACTGTCAACTTCCTGCCCTCCGACAAATGATCCAGAGCTACTCCACATCAGGATGGAAATGTGCTAGGCACTAAAAACCACTGCTTGCATGACATCATTCCATAACAGATTACACTGTAATGTTGGGAATGTAATCATTAGCATTTAAACATGCATAAAATTTAATTAACCTACTTACCAGTTTGCTTAGAACTTTTGAAGGGCTACCTAGAGTCCTCTCTAAGCATTTTATTGCAGAGTTTTGGAAAGCTCACAAAAGAGAGAAGTTCACTGGGATTTTTCTCCCTAAAGCTGATGAGCCATGACAGATGAGCAGATGACCCGAGTTAATTATTATTGAATTCGTTATTACTGCTTTGTTGTCACCCAGCTCAGCCAGGGTAAAATGATGACAGTAGGTATCTCATTAAAACAGCTGTTTCAATTATGTAGCGGCAAATATTTAAAAAGCGGGCCTTCCAAGTTTAAAGCTGTTAGCAAAGTTTGTTTGTGCTGGTTGTGCCAAGATTCTTTGACCGAAAAAGGAGGGGAGAAATATAGTGTTCGTCTTAATTGGTTGGGGTAGGAGGAGAGGGATGCTAAGCAGCAGAACATAAAAGGTTGAATATGAGCTCCAAACAAATTTCCACAGTTTGTGGGTCAATTTGTTTTTACTCATCTTTGGTTAAATTCAGTTTTGTTTACTGTACATCAATTACATTTAGACAGTATGACAAAAGAGGAGTGTTTGTATTGATTTCTTTCCAGCTGGAGGAAGTGATATGACTGTAAGGTTTGGTTTGGGTATTTTTTAATTGTTGTTTTGTTTTTAACTGTTTATTGTTTACTAGTTGACATTCATATTTATTCATTTTAAGCAGTAGGAGGTTATTCTCTCCCTCATAGACAAAAACAAATCCTCTCTCCTGTCTCATAGATGCTGTTTCATAGTCTCTCAATAGATATTTTCATCTCTAATAGGAACAAAAAGTTGATTTGATCGCGCTCTTTCCCTAATATGGACATCATCATGTTCAGCTGCTTAGAATCTGTGCATTTCTCTGCAATGAGTGCATTGATGCCACTGTGTACTTAGGTTTTACACCCTTCTGCTTTCATTTTAGTTATATTTCTACACGACAAGTATAAAAACACAAAATACTTGACAATGACTTGACTTGGACCTGTCTCAGAAGAACATCCTACAGTTCTCAGGTAATTTCTGGTTAAGACATGTTCTATAATAGTATTATTCCTCTGACAATTATATTGCCAACAAAAACCTCAAAGTCATCATTACTGAGGTAAATGGCTCAGTGTCCACTGAGAGTGAGTCTGTTCTTGGGATAAGGTATCTATCCAAGGTGATGAGTATCTACTTAAACAATTTCTGTAGCCGCAGCAATCAGTAGCAGGCCCCCAGTATCCTGTTCAACCCAAAATCACCTCATTAGAGAGGGCTGGGTGCTACACCATGTGGATTTGAGAAAGGAAAACATTTCTGGATCATTATACTTCCTACTGACTACAGCTGCCAAAGTCAGGATTTCCTCAACCTGCCTTATTTGCCAATATGAATTCTATCAGGGTAGAAAATGACTTTTTTTTGGCCACTTTATTGATTTACGGACATTCAACAGCCCAGTTTAAGAAGCTGTTAGGTCTCTGGCAGCAAGTTCTAGACCAGTGGTCATGGTGAATATGCAGATTATCTCCATAGCTTGAGCATGGTATGTCCAACACATCCAGAAGTCATGTCTAGGGTCAGGATATTAATTCATGGTAAATTCTGTGTATCCAGTGTTGAACTTTCAAAAAATGGGCCACATGTAATTAGTGCATTTAATACATTGTGGGTAGAAATATGAGATCCCAGTGCCAGTCTTTCTGATATTAGATCAAAAGGGGTTTTATGAATTTTCCTATTCATAGAAACACATAAGGAGCATCTTTTAAACTTATTATGTGTGGATTTTACTTTCAGCCCAAAGGAATTGAGAGAATGTTGTCTCTTGTAGAAGGGAAGTCATGTACTTAATCAGAAGCTATAAAGGGCTATATATATAATAATATCAATCCTGAAAGCATAACAGTCACTGCTGTTTTCATCAAAATATTATTATTATTAAAAATAAATACTTGTCAAACACAAAGTAAAAGCATTTTTATCATTACCACCATTTTTCTTTAGAATAAAAAAAAGGCTATATAACTCCATTTTGGCATGTGCTTGATTGTTAATTGTTTCTATTTCAGACAATCTAATGTAATTGCTGCTGAGTGGCTCTTCTTTCCCACTAGTCCTGTTTTGTGCTGTTATGAGGAAAAATGCATCCTCTACCAAGATTTTTTTTTTAACCATATATAAATTTTGCCACTGCAGTGAAGAGCTCTTACCAGGTGTCCAATCATCTAAGTTAATTATAGCTAGAGGATAAAGCTGTGTTCATAAAAGTTGTAGAGGAAACTTGGGGTTGAGGGGGAAGGGTTGTCTTACAGGTATCATTATGCTGAAGCAGCTTTTGAGATAAAAAAGAACATCTCAAGTCTTCATTAGGAATTATAAATTTCCAAGTCTCATCATTCCAATTTCAGCCTTTGGGCACAAGTAAATATTCCAAAATGAAGCTCAGCCACTTTCCTCTGTTTTCTACATAGACTTCCCTATGGTTTAATGTGGTTTTCAGCAGTAATCACAATTATTCATCTCTCACACGGTAGCAAATACAATGTGCATTTGTACTAAATTCAGGGACATGGGACAGCCTTTACTATATAATAGGAAATAATCTGGCCCCATCTAATACCAATTTTTTATCTTCAGAATTCCTCCCAGCTGAATAGATTATGCAAGGTTTTCCTTCAAGGCAGAAAAACTTCTGCACTGCAGAGAAGCCCTACAAATGAAGTCAGACTTTCCAGGAGCATCATATCCTTGGCGACTGATAGCAATGTACCTGCCTTTCTGCTGATTATGTACCAAGCAGAAAGAGAGCAAAACCAGGTAGGAACCTTGAGGCACAATCATGCTGAGGAGAAAAGGGTCATGTGGTGACAGGAGTGACTCCTCGTGCTCTATGCCGAAGCGTTGGATGGACAGACTGTTACACTTCCACTCCTGTGAAACAACACTTGGTGAGAAAAGAGGGCCAAAGCCACAGAGCAGTCAAGGGATTTTGTACCCCTGATTGGAAATGAGAACTTAGACTGCTTTTTGGTAGGAGATGCAGCCAGCATTCCAGTTCTTTTGGTTTGTCGGTTTGGGGTGTTGTTCTCCTCCTGGGCTAATTCTCAAAAAATTCAGATATGAGAAGCTCTGTAGAAGAATGGCAAAATGCAAAAGACAGACAAGGGTCTTAGGAAGAAGTCTTATCTCTGAGTTATATTATGAAACCTGTGATTTTGTGCTACTTGTCCCAGGAATCAACTCAATAGTTTTGTCTGATGTGAGTTTTGAGTTAATTTGCTCCCAAAATAAAACCATGAAGCTTCAAAGTAGAATCTCAGGGAATACTACTGTAAAATGCAATGACATGAGATTTGGAAACATTTGTTCAGAGATTTGGAAATAATCTGATTAGGTTTTGTTTGCTTGAGTTTTGGGAGCTTTTTGGGTTTTTTTAATTTTGTACTTTCCTCTTTCCTCTCTCCAATATCCCAGTTATGAATTAGGGCTCTTATGGTAAAATAGGCATATTTATTGGTAATTAGGTGATTATTATTTATAGATATAAAGCTTAAATCTATATTAATTTTCAGGTTAAGAATTGTTTTAGATACTTTCATTCAGCCATATATATACATTGGTCTATAACTACTCTTGTGTTTTACTTGATACCATGTTTTGGCACCTTTCTCCAGTAAAATTTTCCATTATATTTTGGGTTGGGGGTTTTTTATCATTATGTAGAGAGTATTAAAGTACATCAGAGGGACCAACCTGCTATATTAGCCAATGTATCTGTCCCTTTTTTTCTTTGGAATTACTGATTTTGTTGAAAAATAAATAAGTAAATATTCAAGATTTTGAAGAATAAGCTTGTCACATTATGTCAGGTTTACTTCCCACTCAACTTCACTGATGAGTATATGGCTACTGTTTTCCAGTCATTTTGTTCTGAAATAATAGTGACTGGCAAGAGAAATTTTCCAAAATGCCTATGGTATTGAGAATTGTAAACCCTTCTTTTCCAAAGCAATTTAGGAAGCACTCAGGCTTTCAGAGGTGTTGTCTTTAGGAAGCATGTTTTTGTTTAACTTGAGTAAAACTCCAAAGGACACCTGCTCATCCAAATAAGTATAACTTTTGTTTTAAAATCAGGTGAGATACTATTTTTGAGATAGTTACAATTTTATTAATGTAGTTTGAGTGACCTTTGTCTGAGTTTAATAGTCTTATATGCCAGAAAAGGAAGGATGGGAAAACATCTCTTTAATGCTATTTTGTCAGAGGTTTCAGTTGCAAAGCAGTGATAGTGTGGAATGGTTAAACTGTTTGGCGGGATGCAATATTTAAAAAACAGACTGTTGTTGGTAGCGTTCTATTACTGCCTCTCTGCAGGAATGGATTTTACACATTAGCAATGGTTTCAATCGCATTAGTAAAATATATAAAAGTTAAGTTTGTTAACATTTTACCAGTTAAAGCATTCTCTCTGCTGAGTAGAGTTTCATGCTATATTTGCTGATTAAAGACAGCCCTCTTAGCTATGATCTAATCTGGGTCATGTTGATAAATTTCCACCAAACAACTTTAACCTTTCATTCCCTAGCTGCATAACTTCATCTTTGTATCCTATTAAACCTACACCTAAAATCTCAGTTCATTTAAATGATGCCTACTATTGTGCGTCCTGTAAGGCCTTTCACTCATTTAATTTCCAAATTTGTTTAGAATGACTTCAATATTTGTTTAAATTCACAGATTTTACAGTCATGTCTGAAGTTCAAAATGTAGTCCCTGTGTAACTATCTTCTTTTTTGGGAAAGCTTTGGGAAGCATTGATCAATTTAGGATCTGGAATAAGCCTCAGTTCCAATGTCCAATAACATAATCCAGGTTTAGGCCCATGTCTAAACTTAAGCTACATTGTGAGCAGCTCTGCAGCTTTCCAATATTAGCAGCATATTATACACTAGGAGCAGAATCTGTGCAAATGTGTCTCCCCTCTCAATTTGTATTGGTACACAGCTTCCACATAAATATGTAATATCCTGAGTGCCAGGAAGTTATGAAGGAAAGGCATCTAATATCTTAGAAAGTATAACCCCTCGCCACAGTAAAAAACCTCTCTAGGATCTTACTACATGTCAAGCATGGAGAAATTATCAATTAGTTCCGTAGACTGTACCTCAGATTTTTTCCTGATATTTCCTCAATCCTGTTTTCTTGTTCATATTTTGATCATGTTACTAATTATTCCCTGTGACAGCAATCAGATCCCACGGAGTCACACTCCTTCATGGGGGCTAAGTGCTCCCACCTTTGTCTCAGTACTAATGTACTTCAGCACAAGTACTCAACATCCCAACCCCCTCCTTCCTTTTCTTTCCTCCTCTGCTCTCCCCCTCCCTTTGCTCCCCAGATAGTCCATTCTCCCAAGGAAGCAACCATTGCAGAAGTGTCTCCTGATTCATTGCCATTTCATAGTAAGAATGGCACTTTGTAAAACCATAGGCAAGCACAAATGTTGAGGAAAGGACATAATACATGCAGATTTGTCATGAGTTTTGTAATTACCTTTGCATTCTTCAAGGAATCCCAGAAGCATAAGGAAGGAAGGAAGTAGTGTTGTTTTGGCCCCAGATGACTTTAAAACTATGGTGGATTGCATTGCGGGATCCTATTAATAATTAAACTATCTGTCACTTACCAACAACATACATTGCAAATTAAATTTAAGCAAAAAGAAAAAAAAAGATCATTTGGGACTGAATTAGCAGGCTTCAGAGAGAAATAAATAATAATCAAACATCTGTGTTCTAAATAGTACGTGCTTTATCAGACAAACAACTGTTACCGTCTCATTGTATAAAATGGCTTGGGGAAAACACCGTAGCTCAAAAGCAAAGTCTCAGTTAGAAAAGAGAAAAAAAAGTTCATTAACAAGTCAGGAAGTGATTGAAAGTTGCCATGTTGCTGTATTGCCTTTTTTCTCTGTTGTCTCTGCTGGCAGTAAAACTGTATTTATTTTAGTACTTGATTCAGTGGACAAATGGCAACTCCAAAGCTAAGGAAAAAAATGCTAATGGCATACATTCACAAAGTACAGCAGCTGAAACTTCCAAACATTCTGAGCATCAGAATATGATCCTATCTTCCTTGCTGAGTTTTCAAGCACCTATTCTCCAGTGAAAGTTATAGGGTTTATTTTTGCCAGGGACAAGATAAAAGATACCAAATTAACAAATAGGTAAAGAGGGAGAACATACTGTTACCTCCATGCTGCCAGGACATGCTGCTCAGGCGTGCTGCTGACCAGACATTAACACATTGCTAATATGCACAAGGGGGAAAAGTGACCCAAATAAAACAGTAATAAATAACAATGCAATACACTAATTAGCCTAGTGTAATATTTCATAATACACAGGCTACTTTTGTCCTTCTTCCTCTCCTTACATCATCTTTCAGCCTCCTGGAAGCCATTGGGATGGCATGAGTTTGTAGGATAATAAACCAAATAAACTCATCATTCAGACTATAATAGGATGACTTTCTCTGTGTCTCCTAACATCACATTCCCTTTTTCCACACCAAATCATGCTCCATACTGTATCACTATGACTGAGGAACAGTGGTGGATAGCTACAAATGATCCATGACAAGATCACACAAAATCTAATGATAATACAGAGAAAGCCTTGAATATTTCACACTATTGTTAGGAGGTTTTTACCTCTTTTCCTGACCTCCAGCACTTGATTGCTGCAATGTCTGCATGTCTGCAAGTTAGGATTCTGCTACCTTTTGAGCAGGCGGCTGTCTGTTTGTCTACTCCTTAGGTAACTGTGTTAAAATACCCTATTCCAGCTGTAACACTTGTTTTACAAGAGCCCTCGTTTTGTCTGACACAATATGGAACAACATTTGTCATTCGTTATCAGGGGTGATATATTTGTTAGCCTGCAGAGAAACATCTGCTGTGCTTTAATCTCTAGTGTGCAGGCCAATATTCATAGGATACAGCTGCATAAAATCAGAGTATTAGATGGGGCTGTCCAGTCTGACATGAAGGCTAGCTGGCAGGCAGATAGAAACAGATTTTATTATCTGCTTTTTACATATTTATTTATGTCAAATATTTCTGAGAATCCATACATTAAAGCCCTTTTTATGCATTGTTGTGTTGCGGTGACAAGCCATCGACAGCTAAATGAGAAATTTATGTTACATATTTAATATGGACATCTGAATGATTATCAAATCTATAGAAGCCAAGCCTTTCCAATCACCCTTAAATAATGGATGAGAAGTGGATGTGACTCAATTTGTTCAGTATAAAACCTAGACGACCTCTGTCTCTCATTTCATCACTGCAGCACTGTCATTATTTGCTTCTATTCATCTCACTTGGCATCACTCAATAAAATCTGCACATGATAAAGAGAATAACCTTGGTCAATAGTAAGAATGCACAAGGAGGAAAAATGATCATTTCCTCTCCTCCCAGGTATGGTGCCACAATGTACACCACCATGGCTATATGAACTTCACAAGGATGCTGGTATGGAGTCATATGAAAGAGGAGACAAAAACTTTAATGAGATAGTTGGATGTAAGGAGGAGGAGGGATGGGCTGGATTAATGTTCTTTTATTTAGTTTGTGGATTTATGGTGAGGAAATTTTTAAGAGGGATTTAAAACTGAAGAAAAGAAAAGCCACTGGAAATATGGCTTTATTTAAAATAATTGCAGAAACATTCTTGCAGGGGAAAGACAGTGTAAGTATGTTATTGAAGTTGCAACAAATTCCTCTGCTGCTATCTAGCAAGGGTTTGATGGCCCCAGGAAACATGTTTTTCATTAAGACTACCAAAGAAGTACTTGTAAGAACAGACCATATTAAAAATACTGGTCATTGTAAAAATCAGAAAAAGAAGAAGGAAAAAAACCAGTTGTGCAGGTTAGTTTTTGAAAGTAAATCATGCTCTTTGAAAATACTTCACTAGGCTGCCTGTGATCATGAAAGTCTCATAGCTAACATTATATATTCGCTTCTCTTTTCAAAGGTGCCATATTTGGGTTGACATGTCAGTAAATGAATGCAGGAATGACAAAGATTAACTTCATATGCATCAAGATGAGAAGGCTTCTGGTCATAGAAATGTCCAAAATGTGTAACCAGATTTCATGGAAGCAGGAAAGAGTTCGTATGTCATGCTTAGTAGAGCACACTGTAATTTTATATCTCATTATTCATACAAATACCCTACAGAATGTTAACCAAAATGGAGAAAGCTATTGAGGGCTGAAGTGAAAAATGATAGGAACAGAAGGTTAGAAGGGGCATAAAGGATAGGAAATTGTAAGCAAAAAGGAGGCAGAACTGGGCTGCAGTGTGCTGATTAAAGATTGGGTTACTGCTGCATTTAAAAAAGGAACAGAGTCAGTGAGTCTGAGGATGTTGGCTAGACATTTACTGCAGAAGCAGCAGCAAAGTCTCAATCTGCAAGTTTGAAAGGGATGAGTAAGAATCATAAGGAAACTAAGTAGTAAAAGAAAAAAGGGAACCATGGGTGCATAAGAAGAGATGAGATCATAACAGGTCAAAACATAGGTATAATGCTGCATTCAAAGACTGATGAGGAACACAGAATCAGCATTGTATAATATACAAGTGAGAAATTACTGAAGTGGCTTTGCATATCCATACCATGCAGACACTTATCAGGAGCTTATCATGTTTTCTTCTTGTCTTGGGGTGATGTTATGATAGTCCTGTATTCCCTATCATTTGCTTTTATGCCCTGTAGCTTTAAGGGTTCAGCAGAGTACATTGCAAGTCAATGTCACATGTGAGGGAAGCTGTCCTTAGGTGGTCTTCTAGAGCAAAGCAACCTGGTTTCCAAAGAAGAACTTGTGGTGGACTTTGAAACAATTTTAGATGAACGGAAGAGACTCCCAGTTCATGCCTCAGAGGACAATAGTAATGCAGCTGTCTCAACAAAGAAAATGGTCTTTGCTTCAGCAAGAATTAGCTGCAGAGGATGAAGTGAAAGGCAGGGGTAAAACAGTGTGTGGCAGAAGAAAGGAAACAGGGACACAGGGCCACTAGGATCAGAGAAAAGATGCTGATATCTGTTATGGATGAGAAAGTCAATTACAAAATAACTTGGTAAAGGTAGGGAAAGAAGCAAAGATAAAGGGAAATCCCAGCTTTGGCAAATGTAAAAAAAAAAACCCCAACAAAAACCATAAAAACCACAATTAATACTAGCAAGCTGTTCACCTAAATTCGACTAAACTAGCATGAATTGGAAGATGCTTCAGTGTTCAAGATTATCTTCTGTGAAAGCTTCATGGAAGAATGAGGAAGTGAAGGTCAGAGGAGAACATGTCTGGCAAGACCATTTAGAACTGTAAAGCTAGAAATTAACAAAAAGTGATGAAAGAATAACTGGTGGGAGTATTCAGAGATAGAACCTGTCAGAAGAAATAATCATATTTAGATGAGAAAATTATGTTGAATACTTAGCTATGTAGGTCTCTGGGGAATAGGCTTATTTGGGGTTCTTGAAACACAGAAGATGATTCCATATATGACAGGGTATCTGAAGCAGTAGGCAGAGATCACTAAGTAAAGTGCAGGTTAAGTATTTATACCTGCCGGGTATCTGTGGGGGATGAGGACTGGGATAATTCTCTTCATTAGACAGTGAGAGAAAGAACATTGATCACAGAAGGAGATGAGGTTGTGGAAGGGATGAGAATTTTCCTATTTATACAAATTATAAGAAATTAAATATATTATTTGCAGGCTATCCTGGGAATAGATAAAATTCCTTCTAAAATGATTTAATGAATAGCGTACTAGAAGTAGAAATTGTAAATAAAGATGAAAATAAAGAAAACATTGAATTGACAACACGAGAACATTAAAAAATTCTCACTTGTTTTGAATGTAACAGGAATATTTGTACAAATATGTTAAAGTTCCTAAAGTGCTACACCAGACTTGTTTATCTCTATTTCTTCATAATGACAATGCCATTTTACCATTAAAGTAAAAATTGATAGGAAAAATAAAAATTTACCACTTTCCTTCATCTCACCTCTATACACATCGAGGTTAGTGATGTCTCTACATTGAAATAATAGGGACAAATTTAAAAAGAAACAAAAACCAAAACAAACATATATAATATGTTTAGTTGTCCAGAACTGTGTTCAGATGAGAGCTTTTGTTTTGTTTGTTGACAGAACTGTAGAAATCAACTTGACACGGTATGTCTGCATATTCAGGAATTATCTGGGAAAAATCACATGCAAAGGCAGCACCAGTTAGGAGTGGTGAATTGCTTGAAATCATTTGTAATAGTCATGAGCAGTTTGATCGTTTCCCCAGCCTTTTGAAGCCGTGTGATTTGTGCTGTAAAGCTAACGCTGGCAATAAAGAACCCATGTCTATCTGTTAATCAGGTTGAAGATGGCAGCTGTTTCACATCAAGAGGATTTTAAGACAAAAGAAGAATAAAATACAAGACAGACAGAGAAAGGAAAATTCTATTCTTTGTCAGAGTCTAAAATTAATTGCGATGATTTAAACAATTCCAATGAAGACCTTTGTGTAGGCTGAAGAGATAATGGGGAATACTGTATTTCATTGATGAAGCATTGATACAATCAGCTTCAAGTCTCACTGAATGCCTTGAAATCCTTTCAAATTCCTTTACTTTTCAAAGTCTCTAGCATGTTGGAAAAGTTGCCGTTTCATCCTTTGTTGCCACAGCCTTCAAAATGGCATTAATTATTTTGACTTTTATTGTTAGAGTTATACAAGAATAAAGGCTCTTGGATATGACCTTTCTGTCATTTAAAGGGAGTTTATTAATTCTAATTTAAGGTTTCTTTGATTTATTCCAAATGTTTCTTTGTTTATATCATGTGCTGATCTGATAATAAGACCCACTATGAGAAAGGACACTTCTATTTTTTAGCTTAGATGAAAAGGAAGTTGGAAAGAGTTCTGAAGTGCAGGATTTCAGTGGAGGAAATCCTTCTCTCTTTGCAGTCAGTAAGGTTTTTCTGTTGTCTTCAGCTGAGCCTAAACTTACCCCACTATGCATGAGGATAGACCTGTGCTGTGTTGTTTTGGATTTGAGCAACTCCAACAAGGTTTTCTCACGTTGGTTTTATGACACAAATTAAACACCACTAGCCAGGGGATTCTTGTTCAAATGTTCACCATTTAAAGACTGCACTGGATGTCATTTTATTAATATATTAATGAATATTATTTTATTCTAGAAAAAAAAAAGACACTATTAAGCCATACTGATAAATAGTTAATGTACTCACTGTACCTTTTCCTTCCTTACCCCAAAGCAACACTGTATGGAGTGACTGTTAATTTCATATGTAAATGATGAATTATAGAACCATAATATTAAAATGTTTCTCTGCCTAGGAGAGCTAACCAGTGTCTTGCAATCAATTTATTTTGAGACTCACCCCACTCTTCAAGAAGCCACATACAGGCAAAACAATCCACTCCACAGTATTTTATCTTTTTGCTTCCACAAATTGCACACAACCAAAGGCTAAGAAAGGGTAAGATTATACCACTTAAAACAGCTTTCTTGTACAAGAAACATTAACAATTGTCAGTCTCAAAATATGAAATATATAACTGGAAATTTAAATGGATACCAGTGGGAAGAGCATGGGCTTACCCTTCAATGAAACCCATTATGTTTTTTAGCAGATGAATGGCTCAGGGTTACAGACTTTAAATTCATGGTGGCTTTAGGTGTTTTAAAGAGGGCTTTTATGGCTCTCCCTGGGTTTTGTTGAGTTGGACAAAGGCACCTGGTTTTGCAGATGTAGGGAAGTGAATAACTAGTGCTAATAAAAATCTTAAACACTCATCAAGAATTTCCTGAAATATTTCCTCAGTAAAATGCTTGACACATATTTGCTTTTATTTTGTCATGTACACAAAAAATATGATGATGAATATTCACTCTGTGATGTATCTTTGTACATTTAATATGCACTTATTAAAATTACCAAAAATTCACAAAGAATGTCACATATGCAGTCTCTGGAGAGGGAGAAAATGAGGCAAAGTTCAATACATGTTCCCCAAAATGTAAGGTTTTTTCTTGTAAGTTGCTAAATAGATTTAACACGTTATAGTTAGTGAAAAAACCTTAGTTAAACACTAGGCACTGGTGACTTTTGATTTGTTTGTATCACAATTGTATAGTCTGCATTGATAGTATACTCATTTATGTGCCTATACATTCATTCAGATGATTTGTTGTGTCTTCTTTTACCTAAATGAAAGAGGTTTCTTTTTGTTTTCCCACTCTGTTCCACTCTGTTCCCATACCTTAGTAAAGCTGGCTACAACTGTTACTGTAGCTGAATACATGGGCAATTATTTTCAAACAGCTGGAAACTTTTTAAGGTTCGTTTTTCTGCTCTGTGAGTTATTAGTAGGTAGCTCTTCTTTCATGATGGATTGCATGGCCCTGCCTGAAGACTACCTATATTGTCAATCTCCTTTTGCTTATACTTAACAGTGAAAAGGTCTGTAACTTGAACCACACAACTATCAGGTTCCACACAGGAGCCTCACTATTTGGCAAATTATTTGCCTTTGTTGCATTCATTTTTGTTTATAAAATACTAATTACCTCTTTTATTGTTTGAAGAGATTAAAAGTTAATAGGAGAAACTAAATAAACAGAATGCCATTCTGCACAAACTATATAAGCTGGTAATTAATTTCTGGCCTCCTCTGAGCTAATTAACTCATATAAAGAAATGAAGTTAATGAACCATAATTCTAGTCATACAAGTGTAGATACAAGCAGTTTGACTTAATGAATTAATAAGATATTTCTTTTCTTAGAGGTTTTTCAATTGTCTTCCTAGTCTGTAGGCCTCCTTAATGTTTCTTTCTGGCTAAAATATTTAATAAATGTCAGGGCAACCTGGAGATGGGACTTCACAAATTTTACTGTCATGTAGGAGACCACCATTTCAGAGAAAACAGGGAATTCTAGCTCAGCTGGATGATGAATCTTGATACACAACAGAGATGTTTTATTCTGACTGGAGGTGATGCAGTAACCATCTTACACTGAAAAGTAACAGTTTGTGAAAATGCAGTCACTCTGCTTTATCTGGACTGAGGCAAAAGTAAAAAGGAAATAATTAATAATTATCATGATATCCCTTTGTCTGAGTGAAAGGATCAATTGTTAGTTTAGACTGCTGACAACCTCACTTCTATCAGCATTTCATCAGGAATTTGCACTGTTATCTGAGCAGACTACAATCAAAACTTGAGTTGGATGTGTAATTCTTAGTTAATCTTGAGAAAAAGATTGTTTATCTCATGCCTCCTGTTTTCTTCTGGAAACAAGACTTATTTTGCCTGTTTTGCTACAGTACCAATACAGTGTTAGTTTTTGCTGTACAAAAGTGATATCAAATAGACCCTGTGCTAAAGAAAATAATATATCCAGTGTGGCAGCCCATGGAAAACCTTATCTCTGTGGCTTTCATTGACACGTCATCCCCCGGTAAAACTTTTTGTGATGCCACTAATACTCCCTCAAACAGAGTTGGGCCTTATGCATTCATGAAGTATCAAAACCTCCAAAATTCCATGGAGTAGTTTTCTGCAATACTGATTTCTTTCTTTTTTTTTTTTTTTATTTTTTAACTTCATGGCATGAAACATGATTGTATAGATTACATTATTCTTAATATTTTACAAACATTTTAGAATGATTATTGATAAGCAGTCTTAAGAACATGCTGCTTCTAACACTTTAAGAATAAAACCACAAGCTGAGAAAAAAAAACCTAACATTTTAAAATTGATTTTCCCCTTCAGTACTGGAGTACAGAACATAATTGGACATCTGTTATGAAACCTGGAACTTCATGAATCAGCAAAAGGATTCCGTTGATTTCAGATGGATTTTCATCCCTAATCATTTCAGAAGAAGAAAATACAAGATAAAAGTCTTTACATATTTCTGAACGCCACACTGCTCTTTGTACATGTATTCCTTGCTCCTTTTCCCTTTTAGACAAAAACTTCTATTATTTTAAACATGTCATTTACCTAAGTGTCAGCAGTCTCTCTTTCCGACCTTTGACCTTGGACTGTGACCAGGTGATCAATTCTGTTTTCCTTGGGCCTGAAAGCACAGCTGACACAGCTTTAGAAATGTATTTAATCTTGATTTAGTAACTTGCATTTATCCGTCTCCATTATTTACTTAGATGGTAAAAGTACATCCTTTCAGGGCTATTTGTTTTTAATTGTTGAAGTAGACGCACATAAACATGCTGCAGTCACTAAAAGTAAACAGTGTCTGGTGGCTAATAGTCTGAACATAAAATGACAGGGCTTTTTAGATTGGAAAAATCTCTTATATGACCATGACAGCATTTGTTATGAATGAAAAAAATGGCTGCTTAGTACCAACATGCAATGTAATTAAGAAGCAAGATTCCAATAAAACCTGTTTCAAAGCAGCTTGTCAATACAAAACCCATGAAGAACAACTTAAGCATGGCAAAACATGATTTTTCGAAAGAAAAGATTGGTGCACCATTTCAGGTTTTGCACAAACGACAATACAATTTCTTTTCTTTGTTGTTCCTGAATCCATTTCTGTGATGCTCACTGTTAATAGATCCTAAATATTAGATCCAAATACTTTGTCTGTCCAAATCCATGTACAGCAGACAAAGCACTGACAGTATCACATGAGGTTATACCACAGCCACAAGTGGAAGATATCTGCTAAGAAAATGCTGCAGAATAATTTTGAGATTTGGCATTCATTTGGAGCATAAATTCTAAGGTATTTCATATTATCACTAGGGCAAATTTTATCCCACAGGATAAATGTACCTTTCACCTAGAATAAATATTTACTTATTTGTAAAAAGAAGGTAGGGTGGTGCCCTCACTGACTACAAAAGATATTTAAACCTTATTTAATAAGGTTACTGCTGCCCTTAAGTCTTTTTAATGCCGTGTGAGATACCAATAGTTAAAAACTTGCATCTTGTCTTACAAGCTCACTCTACTTCCTCAAGGACAACCAATAGAGTGCTACCCAGAGCAGCCTCCATCTACAACCAAATCTTTGCCAAATGAAATTCTTATGTCTTCTAGATCAAGCCAAAACCCCAAAGTTCAGGCATTGACAGAGTTCATCTTTGATTAGGAACCCCGCTGAGGTATATATTGTGTTCTAAAATTTCTGATGAACAAATTATCAAATTATTCTCTTATGTAGACTTTGCAGCCACTAGATTCCTGGTATATAATGCTGCCCATCTTCCTGTGTTTAATCTTTTTTGAGATGTGTCATAGTGCTAGAAATATGTTATTGAGCATGGTTATGCTCAGATCTTAGACTACAGATTTCAGAAGCCTAGTCCCATTTTAAATCACAGATTTAAGACTTCTATATGTATTACAGCTAATCTTCTCTTCCTTTAGAAAATGACATGTTTTCAACATATGTCAATGAACAGTATGAAAGATCATTCTGTTAACAGATAAAAGTAAATCCTGGTGTACTTGATAGGAACTGCCTGAACAAGGTAAAATTAAACTGCAGCTTCCTGTCTACGCTATGAATTAACATATGGGTGTTCTGTATCAAGATTATATCTTTTTCCCTTGGTTTTCCTTGTAGGCTTGATTATTATTAAAGACTAAACCCTATGTTTAAGACTGTGCAAGTTAATACTCTTGAATTAACTTTTAACTTGCATTTTTTCCTAGTCCATAAGCAGATAATCTATGAGCAGGACTGTTTAATAACTTTTAATTTTAGGATTTTTTTTCTAATGACCTTTAATATTAACCCTTGTCTGGATGATAAAATTAATATATTTCATGTCCTGTGTGTGCTCTATATAGTCTGTTCTACTGACAGATAAATGACATACAAGTATTTGGATACTGTGGTTTTGTTAAATAATAAGACCAAGGAGAATACAAAATAGAAAAACATTCCTGAAAGGTGATACTTGGTGGCTGAGTTTGCAGGAGAGTCACGTTTCCGTGTGGGGCTGCTGTAGCCATGCACCCTGTCAATAGTCTGTTTCATGTGGCTGCCTGCACACTTGATCTGCACTTACAGATTTGAGAGTTCAGTTCCAAGTCACACCACAAGCAGACCACCTTCAATAGGTACAATTTGAAAAGGCTGTGATCTCTTTGGATTAGGTACTTCTGTGTGAAAAGCTTCCCATAATTTTGGCACAGGGAATAATTTTACAACTTGTGATTACTACATTCTTTTATCAAAGTCTGGCCATCAGTGAGAATGGGGGGAGCAAATGCATTCTAACCATGATGAAGGGCAAGTTGGGCCATGATGACAAGCAGACACCTAAAACCCTGGCAGGCTTTTTCCACCATGGCTCATGCAACACTGGATGTGTGTGTGTTAGCATTCTAAACATAAAACAATGGTTATGATCATTATTGGGAGGGCATGGTTTTAGAAAAGTAAACTTCTGTTGGAAGATAGCTTTAGTGACATAAACATATTAATGCTGAGATATAAATCACAGGGTCCTTCCACATTTTCATTATCTTCCTCTGAGGATTTACTGTGCTACACATGAGATTCTATAGGAAATTCACCCATATATAACAATTTATAATGTGATGTCAAGCCTACAAGGATTAACACTAAAATCATTATACATATATTTTAATCATAGTTGTAATCAGTTATCGTTACATAATTTTGACTTTTCTCAGTCCATTTTTAATACACTCTGGCTGCTGTATTAATACTGTTTTGGTTGTTGAGAGGAATCACAAATGGTTTCTTAAATTAGAGAAAGAAAAACATTGAATTCTTAAGCAGATAAAAAAGGCTTAAATACATCATGATTAAACCATATGTCTTGTACGATCATCTCTTAAGTACTATAAGTCTTTACAGATGTACTGACCTCTTAGATTCCACAGCACAAATGAATCCCATTGCAACTGTGATATATTAATATTTGTCAAAGTCCTCCAAATTGAAAAGATTTTCTTTTCCTAGTACATGGGATTGCTTAGTAGAAAATTAAAGTTCTTGTGCAAATAGAGCTGACAATTTGTTGCCTTCTATTCTGGGGAAATTTCTCTCTCCTTCTGTTAGATAATATTTGTTGTGTTTCATTTTTCATAGCATGAGAACAATACTGGCCTATTCATAGTTACTAGAAAATGTTCAAGTCTTTAGGTGCAAATGTAGTTGTGAGTACCTAAACATGCTGAAGACCATCTCACCTTCATGTCTAGAAATTCTGACTCAGACCAGAAGTAAGGGTAGAACAAAATAACATTATTATTTTCATATTTTCCACATTGTTATTCTGCTTCAGTGGCTAGTTTAATCAACAAGAAATTAAAAGTTATTTGGAGATGTACTTTGTCCTGAACATTGTTTTGTCTTTGTAATATTGCCATTTATTGGATTGCCTTAGATTTGGGAGAATAGGAATAGAAATTATGTCTGTCATTGCTACTGTTGCAGGCTCTTTGCAGCACAGGGACATGTCATGATAGCTAACCTGCAAACAGTAGAATACAGGAATCTCTGAAACATAATTGTGGATTTATTTTGGAAAATTAAAGGTTGCAATCAAAAAAAAACAACCAACCCATTCATCTAGCCCACCAAAACAGACTAATTCAGACCCTACTAGCTCAAATGAAACAGGTGAGCCTGATTCTTCTAAAATAATGGAGTTAATGCAAACACTAGGCAGAGTTTATTTTCAAGTCACATATAATTATGATTTATGAATAATACCATCAATTGAGTTTCATCACCTAAGAATTTGCATTTTAAGTAATCCTCTAAACCTTGATATTGAATTAGTAGTGGTATTTTGAGCCTTAAAACTTGCATCTTTACATACTACTTTACACTTCCATTCTGACTTATTTGTCTCCTTTGAACACAGCAATGAATGTTTTTAAAAAATCATAATTTTCTTTATGGAAATTAGTAATATTTTTTGATTCAGAATGAACTTTCCATACCATACTGCAGGAGACCTAGGTTAGGCAAGTAGGATACTGAGTCATTTTCTAAATAAAGAAGCTGGGCTTTGACCATGCAAGGATCAAATGTTGGAAAATTTAATTACCAACACAAAATGGAAAGTGATCAGAAGATTGTGGGTTATATCATTGTCTCTGTGGAGTGGGCAAGAGTTGAAAGTCTGTGGCAGATTATGATTTTACAGTTTGAATTAATAATTTTGCTTTTAGAGGTGTAATCGTGAAGAAAAGGATAAAATTTTGTGTTGATTTAACAAAAGACTCCTGCAGTGTGATAAAAATAAGTGATTTTTCTAAAATGATGGGCACAGCAGAACACACAGAATGGGTAATTACATCTCTGAGAAGAAACAATCCATAAAGCAGCAAAACATTTATAAAAAAATTACCTGACACATTTTAGCAGGTGGATTATAATCATAAACAGAGAGGGACAATCACACACAGCAAAGACAGAAATAACATAAATATCAGGTTATTGAATGCATGTCATCCATTTTATGTATTAAGTTATGCAAAATTTTTCATAACTATTTGTAGCGATTGCGCATTTAGAAAGAATCTGCAATAGCTGTGTCAGTTATACCTGTCCTCGCTGTTAAAAATAATTGCACAGCTTTTAGTCTGAACTCATCTGGTTCTTGTTCCCAACTGCTGAATTTCCCAAAGGGGTGTGGGATGGGGAATCCTTCCCAGTTTTTCCTGCAAAAGTCAACTGTTACCTCAGCAGAAAATCTCTGTCAATTTAAACTTAAACAGAACACTATAAAGGCAACAAATAAAAAGAAATGTCTGTGTCTGTGTGTCTCTCAAAACTTGCCATCAAAAAGTGTTCATGGAAGAAGGCCAGGGGATGTATACTCTGGATGAGCAGAAAAGCTGTCAGATGGTTAACACAAAAATAGGCACAGAAATAAAAATTCACTTTCTGCTTGGTCCCCCAAGTGTGAATGGATCAAAATAATAATGGCAATGAGAAGCATCTTTGCTTCCATACAACAAAGAACAGTCACAGTCAATGGCCCTGAGTGCTGAGAGCATGTAGGAGGCATACAGGGAATTTACAAGATGTGATCATTCTAATGGAGCATTGTTACTGAACCAGCTGTATGGAATGCACCATCTCAGTGGCACAACCAAGACCAGAGAATTTTGAGCAGCAAAATAGTATGCTATGAAATTAGGGTCAGATGTATAGTACTGGGCAGATCCCAGAAGAGATGTCATTGCTGTGCAGACAGGTGGGATCCCATAGCAAGAGCATTGCCTTGTTATTCAGTGTGGAGTAATTTCTCTGGAGTCATAATTTGGGTAACAGGAAGGAGACTGAATATAGATGGTAATTCCTAATGGAGCTTAATACTTTGTGAGAGATTGATAGATTCATCATATATTTTTTAGCATTCATTAGAGCCTTTAGAAGACAAGGGAAAGCCAGGATAAACTACTCATGATTGTAGCTGTGATGCATACTGTATAATGTGTGAAGCTGCTGTGAAAAAGATAAAAAACTGCATGTGGAATAATTATTATGAAAAAAATATCTGTATATACTCCTGATTAATTCAAAAGAAGGTCAATTGCAATAAATATGTGAGATGTTTTCTCATAAGAGGTTATAAAGCATGATTTTGCAAAAGCAGCAAAAAATTTGAGGAAACACTATTGAAATTCCTGGTTAAAACAAACAAACAAACAAACAGACAGACAACAGCTGTAAGTCTACTTTTTACCAAGATCAGCAAACGTTTTTTTACACTATTAGAGTTCTTTCTAGGTACAAATGGGTTTTAATAAGGCTACCAGTAGTTATTTTCCTTTTTCAATGTATTGATTGCAGTTTAGAAAAGCAACAGTTGAGACTTAAGGACTCTGTTTCTGCACAAAGAACACCAGGAGTTTAAATATCTAGGTCTCCTCTAGTCTCAGAAAAAGACTGTTAAGTGTGTAAAAGAAATATTCTGTTTTAGTCAACCATGTATGTTTATTGACATGTTCATGGGAGCTGAGTAGCAATGGAGTCTCCAGAAACAGCAATTGAAAACACTTTCCTGATGGTACCATTGGGACAATTAATTATTCAGTTTCACATGGAGAAATACGTTAGTGTAGCTAAATGAAGACAGAAGAAAACACAACACTTAAAACAAAGTGTTTCTAATTTAAAGCATAAATTAATGTGCATAGGTCTAGTTCACTTTTGTCAGCAAATATGCAACTTCTGGTACCACTGACTGGTCAAAATAGGTATGTTGTTGACAGAGGCAGAAAAACATGTATACAACATTTTGATAACTTACATGACATTATTTTGTCATAAAAGAAAAATGAAGTTGAGAAGACTTTACCTACTCAGGAGAGTCAGTATATTCACATTTCAGCAAAAAAATGATGGGAAAAAAATAATATGCACAACAATGAAATAAATGGCTCCTGCAACATTTTCTCCACACTTCTGCAATCAGATATGGCCACAGAGAAAATTCACATATTCACAGTATCTTCCAGTAAGGAACCAAAAAGTAGATAAAGAGCCATGAGGAATTAGAGAACTAAAAATTATGCTTTTTGATTACATTTTCATGCCCTAACATTGATTCCAAAGCCCACTTTGGAGTATTTTAACTTTTCCTTACAGGTTTTTATGCTCTTCTCCTACATGAGCAATCCTCTTTCAGTATTACTTAGTTTAGCCCAATATGACCTGCCCTGTAGAATTTGGCTTCCTCTTTCAATGCTGAAATAGAAAAAGTCACGCACCTGAGCTTCCAGAGTTACCACAGCAGTGGAATTAAATATGTTTAATTTTTAACATTTTAAATCATATGTGATTTGGGTTGCAAGCCAAAGCCAAGAAAGAATTTTACAGAAATCTCTGAGAAAAGAGATGTTCTAGTCCTATGGTTCTTACTTAAAGGTCAGGAATCATGACTTTTTACGATTCCTAACTCAGATTATATAAAGAAAAATTTTGCATTGGCTATTTTGCATTGGCTTATGTAGCTATTTTTGGCATTAGGAAAATAAGTCACTTAGTATGCACTGCATTATTGTACTATTGTGCTGGCACCAATTTGTTTGTTTACTGATTGAAGCTAATTTAGCCAGTTTATAACATGTCAGAATTTTTCCAGGGGTTATAGAGTACATGCTTTTTGGAGGCTTGCACAACCACTGATAATTAGAACATTAGCCCTTGGGTAGTTTCCTTTCTGTTTTTCCAAAAGGAATAAAAAACCACCTGGATGTGTTAAAACACCTGGGTAATTTATATGGAACACACACAACATACACATACGCTTTCTTGTCCAAAACAGTAGAGCTTCTGTTTCCATGCTGGCATAGAAATGATTGATATAACTAACAACTGATGAAGTAAAACCACTAGCTGTTAATAATTGCACAGTAAGCTTGTGTCTGTTATATAAAAAAAGGGCCTGATTCCTATGTCTATTCTTCATTGACACTACACAGAGACAGAAAAAGGCATCTAAAATTGACTTTTCTATTACTTCTATTAACAAAGATTGCAGCTCTGGACATTAAACTATTATAAAATATTTTCACAGAAAAATTCTACTCAGGTAAATGAAAAACATTTATAAAAATTATATTTAAAAAATAAAAAAATCTTCTTTTTACCTAGAAAGGATTTCCATTTTTGAAAAATAATTATAGAACTTCCTGATGCAAAAAGACTTTTTTCCCATCATATTCCTGAAGTAAATTTAACCAGGAATCAATAATATCCTGATCGCCATGCATACTTTTGTGGGCAAAGAATTGCTTGATAACTCACTGTAAATTTTAAATTAGTGATTTGTGGGAAACCAAAAAACTGTGGTTCATTTGGAAATCACCTTCTAAAAAGCCAATAGATTATCATTAGTTTTTGAATTAAGACAGGACAAAGTAAAGTTATTCCTACAAGTAAATGAATGGGAACATTTTCAGGACAAGAAAACTGTGACATTTTCTTTGATTTGCTTTAAAAGTTGTAGTGCGTTCACAATGCCCACAATGTTCACAGAGGTAAAAGGAGAGGGGATTGGGTCTCCAGTAAAAATTGGTATTTGTTTTTCTTTTTAGTTTTTCTTTTTTGGTTTCTTTTTGCTTTGTTTTGTTTGTTAGTTGCTGTTGTTGTTGTATTTTGGGGGGTTTTTGTTTTTTTTTTTTTTTAAGACAGCTTCTATATCTGTTGAGAAAAAAGCACTTCCTGGATGTTCCAAAACATCAACAAAAACTCAGGGTGAGGAGAAAATAAAATTACTTATCATTTTCTTTTATGACAGACTTATGGCAAGGATGCTAAAGGCATTTTGCCTTATCACATTTCCTAGAAAAAGAAAAAAAAATAAAATTACAAAAACCATACATAGAATTTTCAGAGAAAAAAATCTTAGTATGTATTATTCCTGGGTGACTTATACTTAATAATTAAGTAAAGCAATAATTTCTTCATCCTTCTCTTGTACCATGATGACATATAATAAGGCTTGTGAATATCCATGTTGTGAGTACATGTGGGTACAAAGGGATTTTGGAAACTTGGTTTATGCAGCTGTGCTGTTTTGTGTTTATAAAAAGAGAAAAAAATCTTACTGTCTTTAGTCATGCAAAACCACAATTTTGCTCCAGGATTTGAGTACATAAACTGCATAATACCCCTAGAAACAATTAAGAAAATTCTTCCATCAAACTACACACATTAGGAAAAAACCCTTACCAGGCAAGACTAGAACATAAACATCTTTATACCAAAAATGGAAAATATTTGTCTGACTGGAGCCAAGCAGCATTCTCTGTACCCAAGGCCTGACCAAGGCACTGTAGGTAGCCACAGCCAGCCCTCAGCCACCCTGCCTGCAAGCCTCAGCATAGGGAACACAGAACTGGTGCTCTAGGAGACTGGCCTTGCATTTTGGGCATTTGTGGTTTCTTTTTAAAACACTGTAAAAACACCATGATGAAGTTCCTTTGTCCTGTGTCCTTTGCCAGACCTGGGCTGTGTTGAGGCCTCTTTCTGACAGCTCTTGATGCCGTGCACTCTCCTCGAGGGCTTGCATAGCACGGATCAGCCATTCCCACATCAGCCTGCAGAGAAGGACCCAGCCTTGGATGCCCCATGGCTACCCAGGGAGCTCATACCCTTCCACCTGCTGCTTTTGGGTCACGGAGTCAAAAGCTGAAGTGGATTCACGTGTGAATGCAGTTGGGGCTGCTGGGGGGGTGAGCAGGAAGAGGAGGCAGGAGGCATGGCACACACAGCCTCCCGGGATCGGAGGGCTGCGGGCAGCCCAGGCTGCTCCACATTGCCCCTGACACGGCCCACAACTCCATATCAAAGCAAATAACAAGAACCGTGGAGTAAAACTGCCTGACTTTTATTTCTGCCTTTCCAAGCTATTGGCTCCTTCACTAATAATCGGGATTTATTACTGGGCCCATCTGCTGCCTCTCTAAGGTCAAAAGGTAAACCACAGCCATCGCTGATGTCACCATCAAGGTACCAAGTAGCAAATGGACCCTGACAAGTGTACTTTTAAAAGAATATTGTGGCAAAAGCACTCTGAGCATGAAAGTCAAGCTGATAAAGAAAATAAAGTCCAAAATACTAAAAAGATCTCAGCTTTTAACCCATTAATCCAAGTGATGGAGTCGAGCTGTCAGTCTTCTATCTGAGCAGCAGTCAGAAAGAAGAATGAGCTCCTATGCCCAGTGAAATGTAATCAGGTCAATCTCTCTACAAGGAAATTTCTAGCACATCACATTTTACTGTATTCCTACTGCAGACTCTTCAAAGCTACCAAGAAGTAGGAGTGGAAAGAGGATGAAGTCCTTGCCACAGTATTCGCCATTTCTTCTTGACATAACGATGTTTCATGAAGAGCCATCACTCTGGTTTTGTTTCTCAGCTTTTCATTTTTGCTCACCAAGACCTGGCTGTGAGGCATTTATTTCTGTAGCTAAAGCCACATTTTTCAAGTTCAAAGGATAACCTCTGTCCCTTGCAACTGCAGCCCTCCTGATTTCTGATGCTGCTGTAATAAGGATCACAGTTTTCCTTCTGCGTTGCTCTGTGTTTTTATTCAGGGTGATGTAAAGGAACCGCAGCTAAGGTTAAACTCTCCAGATAATTTTGTTGGTACATTTTATCTGTTTCCGGGCAGGAAACTCCTTTTCGACTGCATTTCCAGCTGAGAATAGAAAGTGAAAAGGGCAGAAAGACTGATGGGAGATAGAGCGGTCCTTTTTCCAGTGGAGATGGAGGATTTACCTCACAGTTTGAGAACAAATTAGAAACTGACAATGTGTCAACAAAGAATTACTTGCTTTGTCTCAGCTAATGTTTCAGAGAGGTTATCTATATCCATGCAGCAACACCGCAAACAAGCAGCAGGTTGCTGACAACTGATGTAAATAGCTACAATTCCTTACAATTCCTCTACTCTCAGGGTCATACATTACTAGCATCATTTTCTTCTTTCCATATCAAGCAGTTGGTGGAGATAGTGATTTGTAGCATATATATACAAATGAATTTCCAGTCAACAGAGACATAAAGCAGATTTTTTTTTCTGATTCCAGGTGCCATGCCATCAGCAACTGTTCATGGTCTGCAAACACTCCAGCAATTTATTTTTACCTTCTGAGGGCAGGATGAGGAGTGAAAATGGAAGACATGGGTAAGTAGAAGCTTGTTTAGATTAAACCTTCAGATTTTTTGCTTTTCCACCTTGCGTATAAGGACACATGTTCTTTTCCAGGCAACAAGCAACAAGTACAGTGGCATTGACTCTGCATGTGATTAGTGCAGAGCTTTCTCATTAAACTCTCTTCACTATTTAAGGTGATGATGACTGCAATGTCACAGAATCATGAAACAACAGAATAGTTTGCATTGAAAGGGATATTAAATATCATCCAAAACCACTACCATGGGCAGGGACACCTCCCACTAGAGTTGCTCAGGGCCCCTTCCCAACACGGCCTTGAACACTTCCAGTGATGGGGCATCCCCAGCTTCTCTGGACAACCACTGCCAGTGCCTCACCACCCTCATGGTTAAGAATGTCTTCCTAATGTCAATCAAAATGGACCTTCCTTCAGCTTAAAGCCATTATCCTTTGTCCTACCGCTACTTCTAAAAAGTCCCTCTCCAGCCTTTTTGTAAGCCCCCTTCAGGCACAAGAAGTCTGCTCTAAGGTGTCCCCAGGGCCTTCTCTTCTTGAGTCTTAACAGCCCCGGCTCTCTCAAGCTGTCTTCAGACTCTCTCTAGCATGGATGACACATGCTTTTCTTCCATTTTTATGCTCCCTTGAGCATATACTGTGAATGCCACTGCTAAAAATCCAGAATTGATTGGTTAAATCCAGATTCACCTCCAGACAAAACTCTCCTTATGCACCCTCCTACTTCCCAATCCTAACACTCACAGACAAGTATATTCCATACCAGACTTCCAGTTTCAGTACCAGTTAGCCAGACACACACATCACCTTAATGCAGACAGCAGTATTTGGAAAAGGAAGTGACTAGAAGTCCTCAGCAGTCCACAGGAATTTCTGTGTCACTCTGAAATGGTTTCTGACTGTAAGGCTTAAATCACAAAAGCCATTTGCATCTGAGGTGGCTTGTGCAGAAGTGGACATGGTAAATATGTTAAATATGGGTCAACTGCTAGAGATTGAAGTGGTATCATCTTGAGGGCTTTATGAAGCATTCATTTTATGTGTTTGTACTGCCACAGTGTGTGGATCTTCTCCCATACAACACACAGCTAAATTACTGAGAATGAAATTGATGTATGAAAAATAAGATTTTTAAATGTGGAATCTAATTTCAATCATGAAAGTGTGAAAGGTTAAAAGTTCTGCTTTCAGTACCAATTTCTGCATAGTCTTACCTTTGAAGCTGTTTGAACACCTGGATTATTTTCCAGTGTATTTGATTCTCTAGAATAAAGGGGGTCTGCAAAGAAGGCTTAAGAGCAAATAAACTGAATGAAAAGCTAGTCACACTGGTCAGATTGTCAGTCATGGAGGTTACATCTGTGCAAGGAATGGGTATGGCAGGAGCAGACAGAGGGCAAATTTACCCCCTGGTACCTCACCAATCTACCTGTGCTCAGAGTAGTAGTAAGTGCCTCTAGAGATAATGGGATATTTCAGTCTCTGTTTGTTTGTTCCTTGGCCTCTGCGGAGGTTAAAACTGTGCCAGCTGCTGATAACTCTAATGGTGTTTTTCTGATATGGAAACCTATTCACCAGAGATCATATTGGGAGTATCAGTGTTTAGTACAAGTCCTTTGCAGTTATCAGATATTAATGGCCTTTAGTCTGTATTGACCTTACAGGCCAGACGAAAGCCAGGAATACAGAGAGAGAGAGAGAGAGAGAAAAGAATGATGATTGCTTTATTTTAATAATACAGAAAGAGGAGATGTGACAGATTTTGAAAGAAATCCTTTAAGGTTTACACCTTAAGATCTTTTAGGTCATTAAGGGAAAGCCATTAATTTGTTTTAAAATAGAGGAGAAAGATAAAACCGCACAAAAAATACTATGTAATGGATGAACACATGTGCCTTGAGAGGAACACAATTTAGACTTAGAAGCATCATTGTACTTTTCACAATTACATTTGTTCACCTGCTTCTTAAGTGTACGCTTGTGGCTTGTTAACAAAATGGAATTGTTTGCTATTCAGAGGCTCCTAGGTGCAAAGTTAGAGCTAGTCTTGTATTTTTGCTGTCCTGTTGTACTGTGTGGCAGGTTTTTAAGTTTTCCTGCCAGTTTTAATGTCACTTTTTTATGTTCTTTGTAATTATGGAAGTAGAATCTCCAAAGTCTATTTTGTCCTTCAAATCAACATGGCAAAAATATCGATTCAGGTAATGAGGCACAGGTGTACCTTGTAGAAACTCTGTAAAGAATTCTTTCCCGGGGAATCAGCCCAAAGTTACTCAGCGCATTTCTGTAATTGTTCTACATTAGGGAAATTACTATATTAAATAGCCCACATGCTCACATTTCCACCTGAGTGGGGTGACACTAGGTTGTACACTTGGGTTGTAATAAATAACAATCAAGAGGAAACAATTAGTTTAAGTAGACTTGCAGAACTTTTCTACCTTTTTCACTCTTGTGTTTAATCATGACGATTCATTTCTGCATTTTACTTCAAAGTAGAAGAAAAGGTCATAGAAGTTCCCACTATTGTCATTTAGGTCTCTTCTTCATTCTTTTGTCCTTCCTTCTCCTTATCTCTTCTTTTTATAGCAATAATGTTTGTGAGACACTCTGCTCCAGCTCTAGACAGTCATTTTTCAAATAACCCCTGTGTGTATCAGGTCCTTGATCTGTAATTTTTTGGATCAAATGTTCTGACTGCTCCTCTATGTGTTTTTAACTTCATCCAAAATGTTGTTGAGACACTGGCACCACATCTGTCAAATTCTCAGCAATTACTGATCATTTATTTCCTAAAGTAACTGGTAATTGTTTTAATTTCTCTTTGATTTTTTACTGCCCTGTGATAATTTCTTACTAGTTACTTAGAAAGGGGATTTTTTTTCCCTTTAGCAATAGGTTGATACAATTTAAGCATTATGAGACCCTTCTCTTACTTTATTTCCAATAAAAAATCATCTTTGTGGACTTAAGCCTATCTGTCAAAGTGCAAAAAACGTTGTCATTCAAACTGGAGATTGCTGTCCAGAAGGTTGGTTAAAAAAAAATACATGTACTATGTATCAAAGCTCTTCAAGATCAACAACTTACTTTTTCTCACAGATCATTTCTTAAAAGGCTGATAATTTTCAGTTTCTGTCATAGAAAATTGATCATTCAGTTGTGATGTCCTTCTTTACCTGGAGACTGCAAGTAACATCTGTAGACATATTTTATTAAAACTCCAGGTCCAGTGGTATCATTTGTAGTGACTGTTTATTTAGGTCTTCAGAAATTTTTGCTCCCAAACAATGCAAGTATGAAGCTCATGGTGGGCACAATTGTAAAGCTATGAAATATTGTACATTAAGGTGAAATGCAATGATATATAAAATTTGATAAAACAATTTTATGTCCTACATATTTCAATTCAATTCAATCAGATGTTCCTGTTACAGAGTGTGTTAGAAATACTTCTTTTATGCATGAAATCACTGACTCCATACTCTTTCATGACAGCCCTCTTCGCACCACTTTCCCCCATTTCTCTGAATCTGGTTAGCTAATAATAGTGCTTATGAAAGCAACACCTTCGAGGAAAGCATCAACTGCTGGTTATACTATTTATTTCCTTTTAATGTGTCAATAAATAGTTAACTACATTTCATTTGTTTTTATAATTATAATTGTCTTGGAGGAAAAAATTTGCCTGCTGGAAGCAAATTCCAGAGATTAAAGCAAAAAGAGAGACAATAAACTTGATATTTTCTTCAAGATAGAAGACTTTACAGTTAAAAAATAAATTGACAGATTCTTTGAAATAATTATTCTGAAACCAAAATGACCATAACTTCTTTTAAAAGATGTTGTTCCAATAAATAACCATGTACTGAAAAACTAAATTCATGTCAGGATAATTACATCAAAATGAATGACAATAATGCATTTGAAAAACCTTTGCTATTGGTGCTAAATCTAAAGTTATTTTAAATTGTGGGGGTTTTGTACTGCTGTCCTCTGCCTTCTCTCAACTTTTCTTGCACTTTTAAAATGAAAATACTGTGGAAAACATCAATCATCTGTCAAAGTCCAACAACTTTCTGAGGACAGCATCTGCTGATTTTATATTTGGTTACTAGCCTGCTTACAGCTGGTGATAACATCATTTAGTGAAAAATATATCAGTTGTAAAATTTGCCTTCATTGGTGTCCGACGCAAAGCCTTGTTGATTGAGACTGGGATAGACTGGGCAGTTTATGTGTGCTTATCTTTTTATCAATATGATAACTTTTTGTATAATAGCTCTTAGCACCTATATGACTTAAACTTCAACGGAGCCTTGTCTTATTGATGCCAGTGTAAGTGTGGATAAGAACAGATTCTGAGAATACTGTTCCAGTGTCAAAAAAAAGTTACTGGCAGCTTTTCTCTTCATTTTATTGATAGTGTTTTTCTTCCAATAGCTCTTCATTTTTATCAGCATCTTAATAACAATACATGTGCAGTCCTTGTGGTGCCACAAACTATTTTTGTATGTTTTTATCAAACTTGCTGTAGTCTAGCAACTACTCTAGTCTACTCCTTGAATAAAGAAGTGATTTCTCAAAAAGTTGGGCCTGTTATGGAGGTGACCTCTTGGAATCCCATTCACTGTGGTATGCAAGCACTTTCTGCTCACACTTAAAAAGCTTTGTGATTTTTGCATCTTGGAAGTAGGTCGCCTGTAGGCGGTTTCGTGCATTTTAATGCAGGGTCCAGCAACTGCCACTAGAGGCTGATTGGTTCCTCACAAACAAGAATTCTCCCTGTAACCATTTAGTCTGAATAATTCAGGCTCTAGAAGATCCTCCAGTTATTACTTTTTACACTATTACTGAGTCATTTCTATGGAGCAAGTTTTGAAGATACCTCTCATTTTAACAAAAATTATTCTTCTATGAAAGGCATATTTTTATCAATAGTAATATATGAAACTGAGTGGCATTAACATCATATATTCAAATACTAGTTTCTTCAAGAAATCCAGCTGAATTTAACATCTGTGCTTTAATTCAAGTACAGAATCTGCAAAACTCCTTCCTCCAAAAGAAATATTTTTGAAATCAAGTGATTTAAAGCAAACTCAAAGAAGAACACATAGCATTTCATAAGGATAATAAAGAACTATAAATTAAGGGTGAAATATGCCTTCTGAATATTTCATGGTTTCATGTGTGTCTGTCCACTCAGCATTGGTGCTAAAAACACAAACACATGAGTGAGTGAGCTTGAGAGTGGCCCTTTTTGACTGAGTTATATGCTATGAATGGAGTCAATCAAGAGGGGAGTGAAAAATTAATTTTCTGACAGATTTGTCAGCAGAATCATCAGGTGCTGATGACAACAAATCCATAGCTGGAGAAAAAACTGACAGGGTGGAAAAGAAGAGACTCTTAATACTGATCCCTCCTTTTCAGCTGTCCAGAACATAATTTCACAGCAATTATTGCCCCAGTTTGTTTTATTAACCGTCGGCCGTAGATGTTGATCTAGTTACAGGGCAAGATGTATAAGAAATAAAAAAAAAAATGAAGAAAAGTGCTGTGTCATGAAAAAAATTTCTCCTGCTGTAAATTTTGAGGAGGATGAGGTCAGCAGAGGAGGACTGCTATAGGTTTTGGAAGAATCTGCAGAGTGTTATTGACCTCTTCTAAGGTTAACTCAACAGAATCTATAGGTGAGTAAATCCTCCCATTTTGATAGGTATGGGATTTCTGATTTACATGGTTATTTTGCTCTAGTTTATTAAAATAAGCCATAAAAGCAAGGCTAAGTTTCCAACAAAGGAATAAAGGGATGAAGAAGATGTTTTAAAACAGTAACATTTTGTTGTTTGTTGTTCACATGTTAAGTGCACTCTGTGGACTAGAGTGACAAGGGTCCCATTTCCAACACAGCATGGAGTGGGTGATCTCGTCAACTGTAAAATGAAGCCATAAGAGCACAGCATGAAAATGTATTAGCAACAGTTAGATAAGGGAGACCTCAGCAAGGCGTACACACTTCCAATTGGTGAAATAATGCTTTTACAAATTGTTTTTGGTACATTAAGTACCTTTCACAGCCAAAATTAAAAAAAAAAAAAAAAAAAAAGGAGAGAAGTAGGCAAAAATAAATAAATAAATAGAGCCACAGAATTGCATATACAATAGACAGAACTGGGGCGCTTTTTTTTTGCTCTCACAAAGTAATTCCATGCAGATTTTTTTTTATTGAAATTGTTTCCCAAGTTGACAGATCTTGTGTACAATGATAAATGACAAAGCGCTATGCAGCTGTCAGCCTGTGCTCAGGGAAATTGCACAAAAACTCCCCAATAATAATAATAAATATGCGTTTCTCCAAACAGAAGGTATTTTAAACTAGTAAGCACAGTGGTGTAGTAAAGTAGTATTAAACAGCAGTGAGGTGAAGCTGAGAAAAGATTTATATATTTGTACTAATCTAGCAGCTCTTTACTGCCTATGACATGCTGACAAGGAAACAAGGGTTATGAAAAATGATCTGACACTATGCTGTTAAATCTATGAATTTCAAAGTGCCGAATAGTCTGTGGCTTGCCAGGATTGAATGCCTGAGTTATTTCAATGATTGTTACAGAAAAACTAGGACTGTGATAACAAACTGTAAATGCAATAGTACCATAAGGGAGCCAGTTAAGTAAAGTGACACAGATGACCATAGCATGTCTTTTTGGAAAGTCATAGAATTTCAGACAGAACATTAAATATGTTGGTTCAATTCAAAACATTTTTTAAAACCAGTTCTCTCTGTTAGGAAAAATGGTCAAATAAAATTGCCAGAGAATGCTGAAATACACGTGGTACAAGCTCTGTGCCAGATCCTAAAATAGATTGAACAATTGTAGTTAGAGGACTTCCAGACTGCAACATAAACTGGGGGTGCCTGAGTTAAGAAAGCACTGTCCATATGTTTTCTTGAGTGTGCCTCAAGAGTTTGGTTCTTTATTCATCACTTCATTGAATAAAAGACAAGGTGTGTTTTATTAAAGCACAACACTGTTGTCTCATACATGTTTTTTCTCTTCTGCTGAATGTCATTTATTCCATATAGAAAAAGACTTCTGACAGTTTTCATTTTCTTTTCTACTGACAGTTTTGAGTACCTGAAAATTCCAAATAACCATTGTTCTTTGACTTCTGTAGGAATTAAAAGTATTGCTTGACATTAGTTTACTTGTCTGCAGATATTTTTTGAGACTGATATTAAACTTGGACATTCTTCAAGTTTGGTGTAGTGGGAAATAAAGCTTACATCATTTTCAACTATGATTACAGCTTTCAAGAGTAGGGACAGAAAAACTCAGAAAAAGATGAATTAGATTTTGCAGTTGCATTAATTCTCCAGTATTTTACTGCAGACAGGAACTGGAACTGCCTTTTATTTCCTCAAGCTAGAAAAAAACCAAATTCAGCGATATTTCTGACAAATTATTTCTTGTGAATAAACAAAACAGTGCAAAAGAGTTCATCCTCAACACAAGCTGTTGACTAAAATTGTTTATACCAATGACAGACCCTTGTTTTCTCCCAGTCATTTATGCTTTGGGGTTTTAAGGATACTCTGGTGATCTGCTGATTTATGTTTTGTCTCAGAGAGGTTTTGGCTCATGTCCTGGCAAGAAAAGGTGTTTTCTTTGTGAGTTGAAATGGCCAGCATCTGCTTAGCCATATTTGCTTCAGGCATATATGGAGGAGTTATGCTTCAGTATATTTACAAATTAAAAAGATACATAGTTGGGAAAAAAAGAAAAATAAGACAGAGGGGGGGAAAGAAAAACAAAAAGGAAAAATGAATAAAATAAAACAAACCCAGAAATGAAATACGTTTGTTATTGTAGATAATCCAGTTATTCCAGACAGGAGTCATGATTGGTATTATTATCAATAGAGAGTTGAAATAAATGTCTAAATTAAGTTTCTAGACTCAGTAATCTTTGTTAACAATGTATGAAAACACACGCTAATGTATGAATCTGCATCCGTCAAAACTACACATAAAAGTTTTACAAACATTTTACTTCTCTCTTGCTTATTTCTTTGACTGGCATCTTTAAATAAGCATGGAAAGGCCATATACTTTCATATTTAAGGGCCCAAAAGAACTTTATTGAGCTGTCTGTTTCTATGTTGGGTTTGGTTTTTTTTTTCAATTAGCCTTGTGCATCTCCTGATATCATATTGCAATGGAATATTGTAATGGGATACAAAGAGAAACAAACTGAAAAAGAATCCTGTGGGTTGCTAATTTATTCTGCTGTGGAAAATATAAAATAGTTTGGACTAATTATGTGCCTTTTTTAACAGATTTGAGACTTGAAATTTGGGACTTAAATTCTTATTTGGGTTCCACTCAGACCCCTCTAGATCAATAAATGCTACTGATTTCTGGGTGAACGACAAGCAAGAGAAAAGCAGTAATAAACTATAAGTTAAAATATGGGTTATACTAGTTTATTTATAAAACATATACAGGATGAGACTACATCCACTAAAAACAATGGGATTTTTTTCTCTTGAAATTACTAGAGCCAGGACTACACTGCCAGACAAGAACAATGGGGGTTTTCAACAGTTTTGAAAATTATCATGTGGGCTTCATTTTGACTGGTAGTCCTTCACTTTTGAGTTCTCCCAGTTCAATCATCATTACAGATGAGGCCCTGATACTGTATGTAAGAAGCATGTCTTTGATTATAGCAGTCTCTACACCCAGATAAACCGAACTAACTATGATCTAAAGTGAGTAACCTTCTATGAAGAATGGACATTTTCTTTTACAGCTGGAGATAAAAGGCATGTATCCATCTCAGTAAAATATCAACCTAGTATAATTCTGACATTAAAACCCAATTGAAAGAGCCTTTGGGAGAAGAGAGATATGAAACTTCTCTGTACATTCCTGTTCTCTTCTTAAAACTGTTTTTAAAAAAATTCAAAATTTTAAAATTTAGTTCTCCCTCCATCAGAGTCCATATACCAGTAAATTAGTTACAATAGTTATTAGTTCACTGATTTGTACATATCAAAAGATTGTGAAGAGAAAGCACAAATGCCCATCCTCTTTTGCTGGATTGCTCAAGCAGTTTGGTCTGTTTTTCTTGGTTGGTGGCTTCCAGTGCTAAGAACAGGAATAAATAAATAAAATATAAAAAATATATTGATTTTGAAAGTCCAAGGATAAAAGGAATCCTGAAATGTACAAAATAAAGCTTTTTTTTTCTTTAATAAATCTTCATGCAGTCCTGATTTAATTGGGAAGTCCATGGTTTTTTATTTAAACTAAGGGAAGAGGATAAACCTCTTTTCATTCCCTCAAAGTCTAAGCTGTTTCACTATCTTGTTCATGTAGATTCCTCTGTAAACTCACATGAGATCTTTCAGTCAAAATGAGATGTTTCTCTACTCTCATTCAGTTACTGGGTAGTTAACCATTTTCCTTCCTGCGTTTTCCTTCCTGCAGGCAAGGAAGGGTGCAATGTTCACCTTCTCACTTTATTTGAATCATTGTCAATAAAACATTTCCTAAAGCAAGGCCCACAGTCTAACAAAAAGCAGCTCCATAATCCTGACGTGTGGGTTAGCAAAGTATAACTTAGTGTTTGTATTTGGACTAGAGTCTCTTGTGAAATTCTGCTGTTTAAAAGAATGCCCTGCTCTATTTCCTGGACAAATAGTATTTATAGCACCAACTTGTGTGCATTCTCAAGCATAGGCTATAGTTCTGGGACAGAAATGAAATTTGTTGATTTTCTTTTATTTGTTAATTTCAAAAGTAATTTCCATTACAGACCAAGGGGAATCTTCCCTAAATCCTTCACCATGAAAAAATTTTTGAAGTAGATGTCCATCTAGATGGACAATGTCCATCTACTCTTTCAGAGGGTTAAACTCTACTACCTTGCAGTACACAAACCAGTGCCAATGACCCTATTGACCTGACTACAGAATGAAGCCTACTTTTATATCAACCAGACCATTTCATGTAAGGACTGTGACTAAGAAGTTCAAAGAGAATTTGAATTATTAACAAATTAACAAACCATTATGGATAAGTAAACAGATTGGAATTTATTTATTCTGATCTTCCTTTTTCCTCTTTCTTCTTCTTGTCCCTTCTGTTCACAGCCTTGGAACAAGAGGGAAATGAGGAGTATTAGTAGTTCCTTGTGAACATGGTGCTCCCATTTTTAATTCCAAAGGAACATTCCCCTTGAGACCAAGTCCTTCGCTTCTTGCTACATCATGGCCAAGTCTCTAGTGACTGAATCAGTGATAGCCCCACAGGCAGGGTCTTCTGCATGACTGTGTGATGCTGAAATAGCAGCATTTGACAAATTTAAAACTTGCTGTTTCTGCAGTCGCTAAAAACTGCACCATTAGCTGGTTTTTCAGATTGCATGAGTGCAGATCATTAAGTGTTATTACAGTATTAATTATTAGAAATGTCCTGTACTAGCCAAATTAAATTGGGATAGTCAACGACCTGCAAGTTCCTAATACCACGGATAATTTAACAAGATCTCTGCCACACTGTGCAAGGTATCTTCACGTCAGTCACTGTATTTCACACTAAATATCAATTTTCTTAAAAAATTTAGAGAACAGCTTATATTTGGTATAATGAGTATGTGGTCTAAGCAAATAACCAAAAACACACTTATGTAAGGAATACATCCTCTGGAATGTTAGAGATAAAAAAATATAAATAATTTGATGTCCTCATACAGCATGTGTATTTAGTTTTAATTGATGCATTACACTATTGTGTACATCCTCACTGCTCTCATGGTTTTATGTGATTTCTGTGGCTATCGAACTATACTGAACTAGTAGAGAATTAGAAATAAAAAAAAAAAATTAAAGCTATTTTAGCTGTTATTGACAGAATCTCCATGAGAAGAACACCTATTTTCCATTGTCCAGAGTAGAATGTTTTGCAAAACATTTTCTACAACACTTGCAATACCTCCCGCCAGGCAGTCCTTAGGTCCCTTGTTGACCTCCCTAGATCCGTGTGGCTGAAAACAGTATATTACTGCCTCTGTGCTGTAGTTAGGCCTGACAAATACTGCTTGGCAGTCTCAGATTCCAATCAAGCTGGGTTTGGTTAGTGGGACTTTCCTTTCATTGAATATAAATGTTTGTGTACAGTGACTGTCCAAGCACTCTGACACATTTAGCATGTGTTCAAGTTTTCAATTAAAGCTTGTCTTTAGCCATTTGAAGGTGTTCTTGCTTGGAAATGAAACTCCAAAATAAAGGAGGAAAAGTAGATATATGAAAAGAAATTAACAAGTGTCATCAGTTCAATGGTTCCTAAATAGGGCAGTAGGCTGATACAGTTCTTGCTATTTCAGGTAATTACAGTCAAAGAGTTGACAGAGAGGAACATGTACAATGAAAGAAAGTAAAGTTTTAAAAAAAATTAAAAAAAAAAAATTCTGTTCTCTATTCCCTATCTGCTGCTTTCTTATTATTAAGATGCCTATGGCTGTGCCTACACATGCACAACAAATTGTCTTAATAGATTGCTTTCCCTTCCTTGGTGGAACTACAGCTTAAGGTCTGTTCAGTTAGCTGTTGCCATCAGGAGTGGAATTGGACTTTAAAACTTTTTCTGCCAGTGTTAACAATTCTCTTATACACCTCCTGCAGCACGCTTTCATTCACTGTGCCAGAACTTATACTGCCACACCCTGGCATTTTATTGATCTTGCTGTTAACTGTTGTCCAGGAGGCCTTTCATTTTAAAAGATTTCCAAGCAAAACTAAATTTTTTAAGTTTTTATGCTATTTTCTAAAAGAGGCGTTGGTTTCTTTAAAATGAAAATGGTATTGCTCTCTCTCTGTTTGGTTACTTATTGGCAATGCAAGTTGATTCAGAGGCCTCAGAAAAGACTGAATGTGACTAAAGTGAAAAAGTGATATGGATTGAGTAACAGCCCTTTTTTTATGCCTTCCCACCCACTTATTCCATCTCCCTTATCACTGCACTGACAGTTTTAGTGTCTTGAGTTTGCCTTGAAGTAGTAACGTGCTCTGGATGGCTAGCATTGAAGATGGATCTTTAGCTTTGACATACTCTACCAGGACTATCAGCTGAGCCAGTGAAGTGTTGAACTGCCTACTGAACGTCATATGGCAGCCATAGATCATGTATTCCTCCTCTTTCCTCACACATCAAACTCCCAAGATGTATAAGCACGTTTTCAATTTTGTAGTGTGTTGAAACATAAGGCACTACATCAAGGTTTTCAGAGATGAGTTTTGAGACCAGTTTTGAACTTCATGGATTCCTCTTTTTTCATCTTCTTCTTTGACAAAAGAAGGCTTTTTATATGATTGCATCTATAAAGCTTTTGACTATACTCATAAAACTTTATGACAGGGTAGCTTTTTCATATCTGGTCAGATTTGCTTCATGGCGACTTAGAGAATGCAGCTGAACAGTTTTATTTAGCTGACAAACTCTCACTAGAGACACAGTGCAACTTAAGGTAACAGATTCACTCAGGAAGAGAAAAGAACATGTTTATTTACTTCAGTCAATTTATTATGTTTCTGTTCCTTTGCATTGTTTCCATACGGGATAACTTTCCTAAGGATGAGAAAGGAAATATAAAACAAAAGAACCCAATACTTATCTAAAAACCTCCAGATAACACAAACATGGAGGGGAAAATAGTTTTGCCTGTGTTGTTTTTAAATCTAGCCCTATCGTCTCTGCAGACTGTTCTTTACCACACTCAGAAAATAAACATTGAGCGGACAAATCAGCACACTAGCCTGTGGGATGCAGACCCCCACTGCTCTTTGGGGAATTCGGGAGTCAGTGACGTCCACTTCTGGAGAGAGGAACCAGACAGTTTAGATATTACACTATGTAGCTGTTCCTACAGGGCCCTTAATCAGGGAATTAGCAAAGTTCACAAAAACGGTTCAGTCCCACAGAAACCAGATTAATAAGTCAAGGTTCTGTCTAAAATACAGTTTATTAGTTATTCTAGAACTTACATACTTTAAAAGCATGTGGCCAAATATGGCATGGAAAATGGGCCTCATTTTACCTACCCAGTAAATAATTAGAAAGGTTCCCACAGAGACATCTTTCTAAATAATCTTACTTTTAAAATTGGCTGTTATAAAGGCGTTAATAACATCTGATAAATTTAAGATGAATCAAGTAATTTCCATTCACTTAGCAACTATGAAAGAGTAGAGAAGCAACCTGAAGTGCACAAAGGGTCAAGCAGCAGGAAATTTATGCTACGAACACCAATTCACACCTGTTAACTACTGTGACTAGGCAGCAGACAACACCAAGCATATCATTTAAATGGACTTTTCACAACTAGGTGTGCCATTAATTCACTGATTGGGGTCATTGAATCTGTTCCCTAGCAATTGTCCCAATTAAGCAGCCGTGCTATTTATCAGGGTGCTTATTAAGTTGATTTGTGAGTGTGTTTGTGTATCTTTGCTTTAAACTCACATATACAATAAACAGCTGTTTCTAAAAAAGTGTATTCCCACCAGTAAAAAATAAATAGAGTCACACATGAGTGTGTTAATAATGCAGGGTAATACCCTCAGCAGAGAAAATGAGAAAAAAAGAAACAAAGAGCCATTAAGTGCAAATAAATCATTGGGCAGCAAGAGTACATAATGCAGAATTTTTACAGATGCTTGACTACAAAAATATCTCAAATTTTTGCTTTTTTTTGGCTTTCATTTGCCAAAACTCTGACTGTCTGTGAAGCTTAATTATGGATTTGATCTTCAACAGTGTCAAATGCTGATTAAAATGGAGTTGAAAAGGGGCACAAATGAATGACTGCCTGCTGTGCATGGGGTTATGTTCAATCATTGAGGATGCTTATAAGGGATCAATGAACAGCAACTCATTATATCCTGGCCAAAACTAGCCATAAGCCTGGGAAAGATGCTTATCTGCAGTCCAGCTAGGTCTACGAGGGTTAAATTATATATTGTTTTTACTGTTGTTTCATTTCACAAAACTGCAAAAGTCCAGGCAACATTTTGTCAGAAAAAAACAATAAAGAATATGAAAAGCCCATCTTCACAGAACATTGGACATTGCAAAACAACCTACAGCTATTATCGGATATATCAAAACTGACAAGTAAAACTTTGGCTGTTGATTGAACAATATTTCACATGGACAGCACAAGCTCATCCACATTCACTTTTAAATGGAGCTGCTTATCCTGGAGAACTATGGGTAGGAAGTTTATGAGCTTAATTGAATTGGTGGTATTTGGATGATTGAAAAAAATTGGTGACATTGCAAAACTGGTCTTTAGATTTTCAAGAGCAAAACACCTCTCTTTCTCAACACTGATCTCTGGGAGTAGCAGTGGATTTCAAGAGATACTAATCCTGTTCACATGCCTTTTCAAGGCACTCAGTAATGGTTTATAGATCAATCATTAATGTATTTGCAATTCATTTTCTCATGTCTGAAAGAAAAATAATAGGACCCCAAATGCTAAATCTTAATGGACTGACACATTAGTCCTATGTCCTAACAGAGTTTCATTTTTTTCAAGGAAATATTTTGTCTTTTTTTGACATCCAGCTGCAATTTAGACATCTCCCAATCTCTGTCAGATCCCCACACCTCTTTCATATAAGTCTGAAAGTCCTATTTTATTTATCGCTAATTGTATGACAATCTTAAAATAATAATAATAATAATAATAATAATGTTAAACTCCTTTGAAAAGCAATATTATTCTTTTGTAGTCTACAGAAAGTAAAACAGGAAAGAGAAGAGAGAAGACTCTCATGAAAAATGATGTGTAAATTTCTGTTACTCTACAGATATGTGTCAGGAATTCTCTTAAGCATGAGCTTTCTGCTTATGTTTATGGAGTCTGTAGTAAAAAAAAAAAAAGAAAAAAATTAGCACATTCTGTTGTATGCAGTGTTGTTAAATGTCTACCTCAAAGTGCATCAAATTCCTTGTCTCCGGAGGCAGTTCCTCTGAACAGAGAGAAGGTGGGAGTGGCATGTCACTGCAGGCATTTTGGAGCCCTAGAATGACACCCAGGACCACTGAGACTACTGCACGGACATCCAGCACAAGTTCTTGTTTTTCTGCAAGGTATTGAATTGAAATTTTATGACTGCCATTATTGGCTGGGGGGAAAAAAAAGGGGGAGGGATCTTCCTAAGGCATTTAAGCATAACAATAATCAGTCATTTTACAACTGGGAGCAATTGGCCATTCCATTCCATTGTAAGGATATTATAAAATCCCCATTTTTAGCATGCAAATACTCACAGACCAAAAAAACCCAAATAAACAAACAAACAAAAAAAAAAAAAAACAAACAAAAAAGCCCCTAATTAATCTGAAATTTTTCTATCACATCCTGCACTTCAGCAGCATTTCCATTATGAATATCGGAAGTACATGGAAAGTCCTT